>NW_007578168.1:423434-445449 GCF_000690725.1 Stegastes partitus
ATCCACACATAAACCCACCACATGGCAATAACCTAAAAAATGTGACCATTTGCATGTGTAGACATTGTAGTGTAGACATTCACTGAAACCATCTGAGAAAAAATGTCATAAAACATATGTTGAAAACAAAAGTATCTAACGTGTAAAAACACCACAAAACCTTGGTCCCACACAGGCCTCAAACCCCAGTCAGCTTTGTTACTCTCTTTATCTGTGAATTGACAGACACTCACAATTGTGAAACGTGTGAGTTCATAATATAGACGCATGTCAATACAAACAAATATGGTTAAAAAAAAACAACAACACATTTTGCACTGGGGACCAAGGTAACTATTCACCATGTTGGTGTGGGACTGCAGTGGTATTTGCAACAGTGAACTCAGTATTTAGAGCAAGGTGATAAACAGTTGTCCAAAACATTTAGCTGCAGTTTAGTTTTTGCAGCTGTGAGCTTCGTGTTATAATCTCAAAGGAAGTTTTATCGGTTTGTGATTTGTTTTGATCAGAATCTGTTCTTTGGTCTGTTATAAGTTTTACTGATGTTTGTGTAGCTTTACATGGCTCTAAGAAAGCCTAGGAGGATGGAAGACGTATCTGTCACACTTTAGTGGCTGATGTAAGTATTGTAGATATATATTTGCAGTTTATAGCACAGTAAATAGTTTATGGCCTCTTGATCATTACCTCCTTTAAGTGCTACAAGGCCGCTGCTACAGTGCACACACCACCCCTATGCATTACTAGTTTATGATACATGAAGTTCATTTGTAAAGAAGTGATTCTCTTACCTCCTTGCAGCACAATGCAGGGTTTTGGGTTTTTTTTGTAGTTTACTTTGTTATGTAGGCACAGTTTGTACTGTGTGTGAAGGGATTCCAGTTCTGTGAGTATGCATTGTAGCATACTGAGCAGAACATTCCAAAGCAACACACAGAATCCAGAGACCGTTTCACAAAGCTGTAAATGAAACTATTTCAGAAGACAGCTAAACCTAAACTTTCACCCAAATGGAAAACACGAGTCAAATGTTGGGATCAAAATTGCCACTTATGACCATCTTGGAGACATCACAACGTCTCATACCTCCTCCAAGAACCTGATAACACTCTTAAAGTGTCAGTTGTCAGAAGAAACCACATCTCTGGACAAAAGGAGATTGCATTCTTTCCTGTGACCTGTTAACCTTCTTCTCCTCCAAACACCCAAAACTTTCTACACAAGAATGAACTGAACATTTCTAATGCCACACCCTCTGCCTCTGTCCCATCCTCGTGGCAGTCCCCTTCCCTTTTTCCCTCTTTCCTTCTCCCTGGGAGGGCATGTGTGCTGAGTGTGCAGTGATCACACCTGCAGCGAGGAGTGGCGCTCCTGTAATGATTCACCAGTCACCACAGAAGCAACCTTCAGTCTGCTACTGGACACTGGATGGTAAACCACGCTCAGTCAGTTTACTCTGGTCTCATCCTGCTCTAGTTCTGTGGTTCTGTTTGCTTGTTGACTAACCTGTTTCTATTCTGTTCCAGTTCATGTCACCCCGTTGTCCTGGCTTTCACCTCCGTCCGCCCGTTATCCACGCCCGGCTCCCTCGGAAATAACCAGAAACTCCACTGACTCTCCTGGTTCATCCTCTTCATCTCCGACTCCTGCCACCGCTGTGTCCGGTGTGCACCCTCCATCCATTGCCACTCATCTCGCCGTCGTCCCGTCTCCGTCGTCCCTTCCCTTCCTGCCCACTTGGTCAGCTATCTGTAGGCCTCCAGCTTCTCACTGAATTCCACTAGCCTAGCCGTTAGCTCCCGTTCCTCTTAGTCTTGTTTCTAAACTTGTCCTGTTGTGTTATCCGCCCGACCTGGTCGGACCAGCATCGAGTATTTCTCCCTTATTCAACCTGTTGATTATTATTCTCATTCTGATTTGGTAAGCATTTTCTGCGTGTCGTATTCCGTCACCCCTACAGGTGCCACCGTAGGTAGTTTAGTTCTGGTTCCCTTTGACCATGCCTCCTGTGTGGATGTTGGGTGATTTTGTAAATAAAATATTGTTGATTTTATGCTTGGTGTGCCGAGTCGTATGTCTGCACTTGAGTCTCTGAACCCAGCATCACAGGAGTGACGATCCCAACATCTGGACCTGGATACCAGGTCATCAGGACCAGTACTGAAGAACACATCTGATCTGATTTTTGTTAAGTCTTCTTTAAAAAATAACAGACAAATATATATCACATGATTACAATATGAACTCATATTAAGTATTCAAATCCAGTGAAGCTGGACTCGAGGTTTTTGAGGACTTTTAAAGGCCCAGCGTGTTTTCTGGCTCAAGGTTCAGCATGTTCACATCATCTCTTTTGTGAAAAAATAATAAAAACAACAACAACACAAATCCCAATAACAATAAAACCCTGAGTATAGTTGGATAGCCCCAAAGCTTAAAATAGCTCATATCAACTAATTGTTTTTATTATGTGTAATAATTGTTGAATTCATGAGAAAATAAATAAAAATATTGTCTGTTTTTCAGTGAATATCATGAGGTTAGGAAAATTGACTTACAAGATAAATAAGTCACAAGTAACAAGCTATTTGCTGAGCAACTAGTCGTATTTACCCTCGCCTTTAAATGCCATTTGATTCCCATAATGTTCCCATAGTGACCTGATATTGATCACAGCTTCCAGCAAACCTTCAATCACCACCAACACTCAGTTTGACTAACAACAACAACAAGAACAATAATATTACATTGAGCTAACACTTTTTTTTTTTTTTTTTTACATATGAGACATACTGAAGATCTGGGAGTCCGGAAGACAGAGTGGAGTGTGTAGTGTGTATGAGCAAGGGCAGTCTGTCCCTATTGATTTCATTGTGCACTTGTACAGTCATAGCACTCCTATTGTCACTAGATGAAGCTCTGATTTTTTTTAGACGTGAGCTATGGAAGCCAATAATGTTAAACACACTGAAGGTTGTTTTTAGGGCAGATGAGGCCAATGAGGTCTGTCTCCTGCATGGTTCATTTAACACCTGGGCAGGCAGGCAACATTCTGGGGCCCAGGTTGGCCTGCATTACTGCAACATTCTAATCTTTTGCAAAGCTGGGAAACTTCAGCATGTAGGTTGCTGCCCAGATGTTGTTAATTGTAGCAAAGGGAATTGTGAAAACGGTAGCATGTAGGTTGAGAAAGGAGAGGACAATGCCATGTGAAACGCACAGCAACAAAAGGAAGGCTTGTTACAGAAGCCTACATGTAGACTAGTTTTGTAGTTGGGGTTAGTAAAACAGTAGTTTACAAGTCTTAGTTTACCAGACTTCTGCTTCCTGTTGGCCATTCTTCACATGAACAGCCACTAACTAAAAACAAGAGGAACTACATACGCCAGACATGCAAAACCCGACACTGACATGGTATCCTCTACTTCATCAGTGGCTCTAGCAGACAATAAACACTTACGGTGGTATCGGACTGGGATGTATGCAAGGATGGAATGATGGCAAAATTCAGTGTAATCAAAGTAAAAGTAACATTTATTTACAAAGCACATTTAAAAACAGGTGTTGAAGCAACATCCTGTACAATTAAAAAATCACATGGACTAAAAGACAAATGTAAATAAATGCAGATCATAACACAAATAATAATAATAATAGTGGAGAAGAGCAGCTGACAGGGGAGAAGAGGGAAGCGTGATGAATTAAGGGACAGAGCTAGTTTTTAATTTCCTGTGGTCAACTGGATTTTGAAGATTTCTGTTCAAATACAGGCACATCAACTTTGGCTTTTATGAGTCAATCTTTACTAGAATTGGTTAAAGAATTGTTGTATATATTGTGACTTGAATTAAAAATCCATGTTTGATTCATATTTAAAGTCATACTAATATTCAATAAACTTCTTTGTCCATTTTTATGCGTAGGAAAAATATCCTGTCTTCAAATAGGGCCGTGAAACATCATTTAAACGAGAGCTGGGCAACACTGTGTGGGACACAGCCATGTGTCACACCAGCTGATGTCATTGACTACCTTCCAACCAAAAAGGAGGTAAAAGTAGGAGGAGAAATAAGCCACTGTGGCATTTTCTTGAAATCTTAAGACCACAAGATTAAACCACTGATTTTCTATACCAGACAAGGGGAAATGTGGTGACAACATTATGTACTGCAATAGAATCTCATCTAAGAAGAGTGTTGAGCAGACCTCGTTGGGATTTTTTTTTTTTACTGAAATCCATTTTCCTTGAATTCATCACCCTGGAAGTTGAGGAGGAACTGTATCATTTTAATTCCTTCTTAATTCTGGTGTGAACTGTAAGGTACTAATCTACTGTAACTAAGACACCATCCATCCATCCATCATCTATACACCACTTAATCCTCACTAGGGTCGCGGGGGGCTGGAGTCTGGAGACAGACAACCAAGCACACTCACATTCACACCTACGGACAATTTAGAATCACTAATTAACCTCAACATGTTTTTGGACTGTGTGGGAGGAAGCCGGAGAACCCGGAGAGAACCCACGGGGAGAACATGTAAACATGCAAACTCCACGCCGAAGGATCCCGGTGTCCCCACCGGGACGCGAACCAGCGACCTTCTTGCTGCGAGGCAACAGTGCTACCAACTGGTCCACCTGGCAGCCCGTAACTAAGACACATACAAACACAAACACTAATATACTGCACTAATAATGCACAGTTATACAGATACTTGTATGAAACCCAAGAAAGAGTCGCTTTAGTCTTTTGGTCAGTCACCAAAAGAAAATGCATGATATAGACAGGCTGACACCAGACAGGCTTTTTTCAGGTATGATTTTGGCAAACTCTTCAATTCGGTCAGTTTACTTGGAAGTAGATCAGTGGCAAGTCCCTGTTTCCAAGGTTGTTTGCCTGTCCAACAGCAGTTTTATTAGCATATGAGGCACACCAGGCACAACTGTGGTGAACATCACAGTACTCTTGCTCTCCAAACAACTTTTTCTGCTTGACCTGATCTCCAAAACAAAGCGAGAGCTGTCTACTCACTCTGTTTGTCCAGTTATTGCAATGCATGAACTGCATTGTCAACACAGCCATACTATTGCAGGGACTCCATTCAGTGGTCTTAGGCTTCTGATGTGTATGATGTCTGTATCATGTCGACACATTCTTGACATATTAGACCCACATGTTCAAAGGTTACATTTTAAAATGTCATTAATGTTCTAATGGTCACAGTTAGGCAGGTTTGAAGTTTAATTTCTAACTGTAATATAATGTCTATTGACTTGTACGTTTGGTAAGATTTAAAAACGTATGTGTATTTCATATTTCAAATTGCTAAACAGGGCCCTGATCGGGATCGTCAGGAAACGATAAAGAATGGATGAATTTTTTTTATTTAAAAAAAAAATGTTTTTTTGCAATAGCACAACACAGGCAAAAGCCAACATGACTAAGCAGTAAAACAAAAAATAAATAAATAAATAAATCATACAGAAACTAGACTTCATCACCAAAAAAATTTCCAGAATAAAAAATAAACTACAAAAAAAAAAAGAGTCAATACAAGCGTAACTTTTTGACTGACATATGATCTCTGGGAGGAGCAGAGCAAAAACACCAAAGCAATTAGTGCTTAGCAATGCAGACAGGGGAGTACATAAACAACACTTTAAATTCTGGTCCCGGACCTGTCAGATTTTGCATATTAAATGTTTAGAACGTCTGACAAATGAGGTTCAGCAAGTTTCGTTGTGAATGTGAAGTGAATCTTGTTGAATCATGACGGATGGCCAGTCCAATGCCAGCCGGCAAAGTCCCCAGGATCTGGCCCCAGTCCTCACCAGCCTACAAATGAAGCTATTGCTGGAGAAACGATACACTTCCCATCTGACACACACTCAATCACATGCTTTACACATAACAAGCCACTATAGAGAGACAAGAGAATGGGAAAAATGGCAAGAGAGGGATCATGTTATAAGTCATCTTTACAGCAATTCCAGGTCCTTCCAGGCACATGCCAAACACCTATTCTTCATCGAATCCACTGATGGTTCCAACATTATCTATTTCAATGTGTTTAAGTCTTTGAGGGTTAAGTAACCTTGGCTGAGAGCACGCCAATGGATTCCCGTTAGGGATGAGATTCAAATAGATTACTGCCACAGCTCTGCTCAGATGAGATCAGAATGGCATCCTTAGAACTATTTCTCTTTTCTGGTCCACTGTGGTACCAGACAGCAGGAGGTAGTGGGGAAGTGATCGTGGGATTTTTCTGGCATCCTTTCAATTAGAGTCAAACTATTTTCCTCGGTAAGTTGACCATGCATTAATATACATGATCTGATGAAAACAACTCCAGACTTTGGAATGCATATGCAGACGTCATGCACCTGAACCCTCTAAGCCTTGGCTGGTTTTGGCTGTTGTTGAATACTTTTAGTTTTGCTTTTATAAACCACATAAAGATATGTTCAAGTCCATGTTTGTTATCTTTTTTTGACCTTAACGTATATGATCTGACTATGATGTTTTTTACTTTGACCTACCACATCAACATATATTGGCCCAAAAACACATGAAACAGTATAAAGTCCCATTTGAAGAAATATATCATATATAACAATAAAAAACACAAACCTGCTCTATGAAACGTGAATGTTGAAAATGTAAACATAGGTTTCAGATGTGAACTTACAAAGGTGACATTGATATAAAATCAGACTATATACAAATATTTCCCTTAAAAAACTGTTTCCAGATGAGTTTTTTTTTCTTTTTAGCTTTCATTCTTTAAAACAGTTTGTGTACAAAATAAAGATCATTGCTTTACATTTACAGTTCGCAGAATTCTACCCAGTCCAACAGGTATGCATAAAAGGTCAAACTGACATTAAATGAAAATATATACAGATATTTACAACTATATACAATAAGAAGCAGGTGTAGCTTTCTTTCTTTCTTTCTTTCTTTCTTTCTTTCTTTCTTTCTTTCTTTCTTTCTTTCTTTCTTTCTTCCCTCCTCAAAACAGTTTCTGTCCAGAGTGAGGCAGAGAGCCACAGAACAGGACCCAGGGTGCAGGACCTCACACAGCTGGACTCCAGCTCAGTGAGGAAGTCCTTGTGGGTCGTGGGCTTCACCTGCTTTGCAATGCTGATGTTGCAGTGGAGGAGGTATGAATCTGTGGTGCAGGAACAGGGTACTGTTCTGCAGTGGATGGAACAGTATTGGAGCAGCTGGTCTGAGGTTAACCCCGAAATTCAAAATGCCTCAAAAAGCCACTAAATATCCCTAACTCACTTGCTCTGTGTCTCTCCTTCTCCCTTGGCTGGCTTCTACAGTTGCTCCCACCTCCACCTGACAGCTATGTTCAGCCTGAAGAGCAGAATGTGCAGATTCATCTGCTTTGTTTTTTTCCGTTTGCATTTCTTTCAACATCTTGAGCATTTTTTTGTCATTTTGCAATGCCTGCACCACATATTTCATACTTATCGTTTTTTTCCATACACATTCACAACGTCATATCTCTGGTTTGACGTGACCTATCAACATCAGACCAAATCTGGGAGAGAGTTTTGAGTGAAGCTGAAGCAAGTGCTGCATGTGCACTCGTTTTTCTGTTCTGATCTCTTGACAATGTAATTTGACGGCAGACCTCTAAGGGTTAAAGTGCTGGCAGCTAACCTGTTTTACTTTGACAGTCCTTGTCCTTGTGTGTCTCCTGTTTTACTTCCTACCTTTGTCTCTCTTTTTCTTCCTTTCGATTGCCCTGATTAGTACCACTTGTGTCTGGCTGATCACCTGTGTTTTGTCTCCACAATCAGTTCTGGGTGTATAAATAGTCTTGTCCCTAAGTCTTTGTCAGGTTGTCTTGTGTTTGCCTTCCTGGCCATCATGATGTTCTCCTGTTTATCCTGCTCATCTTATTTGTGATTTTTAGTTCTGATTAAAGTTTGCTGTTTATGTGTCCACGCTTGGGTCTTCATCTGAATCCTCCATGACAAAATGACTGAAGTATCAAATGTACAAGTAGAGTTCTGTAAACGTTTTGTCTGCAGTCATCAAGAACATTTTTAAGTTGTGACAGTTGGACTCCAACCAATCTTAGCAATATGTATACTGATGTTTTATGGCGCTACGTGTGCAAGCTACATTTTAGCACTGGAGTTATAGCGTAAGAGGGAAATGACTAAAATCTAACTGTGCAAGTACAGCAGCTCCTGCCATTTCAACTTTTGTTTTCTACTCGTCTCGTGTGGATATTGGTGCTCATTAAGACAACAGGAAGCAGACTGACAAAAGGTTCAGTTATCTGCTCCGTTTCATTAATGGATGGCAAATTTATCAAAGTCATTTCCGTTGCAAACATTGTCTTCATAGTGATCACTGCTCTCTCAGGTTGGGCAACAGGCCATATTGTCATGATACTGCAAGGTATTTTTTTCTGTGGCAATACTTCTAATTGCTTTTCTCTTTGTATTTCAGACTCTTAGGTGGTGTTGTGGGAAATCCAGAAGAAATCTGACCACATACACTAAGTCACCTAACCTGAAACTGATCCTAACACATTTTGTCTCTATGTAATCTTTCATGTGTGATTCAGCAATGCACTCTTATTCTCTGAACAATATTTATATCAAACTGTGACAAATTCTCCAACATTTTGAAACAATCTTCCTGCCTTCCTGTACCTTGAACTGTGTACAAGTGCACTAAAGAGACCTTGTACAGTTTGAAAGGCCCCATATTGTGCTGTTTAACCAATTTATTGAAAGACTAGTATGTCCTAAAAATGTTTCTTTTAGTTTTTCAGCTAAAATTACTGCAAAGATGGCTCATTTCACCAAGACAAAAGAACCCCTGGTTGAAGCCGCCCTGTTTTCAATGCACTGAGTTTACTCGCTTTATCCATTCACGCGTCAAAAATCGCATCACTGGCGCGTCCACCAGAAATTTCTGCCCGCTTCCTGCCATTTTCCAGGGTGCTATCACCAAACATGGTTGTGCTCGAAAACATTGCTGCTCTGTATCTGCTGTGGAAGGCCCAGAGACGACAAAGATCCAGACGCTGCCATGTCTAGGTCCATCGAACCCTCCAGAGATGCACACAGCTCAGAGAATTCCACCATCTTCTCCAGGATGACGGCTGCATGTGTGATGCCGTGCTATTCATTTAATTCACGCCGCGGGACGTGTACTCGCGTCTAATTGCGTCTTCACATTGACTTTACATATAAATCCTTCGCGCGAATGCTTTTCCTAGTGTCTGATGTGAACACGGCATTACAGTGTCTGCAGCTTTGAATGTAGCCACCCTTCAGGAAGACGACTCTCTCTGTGTCTGTGATTGACAGTTCAGAGCAAAACAGTTGACTGCACACCAGCCGACACAGATCTGATTTAAGTTATTTGCTCTTTAGTGCACTTTGTATGAAGTTAAGCGATAAATATGTATGCATGGCATAATTTTTGAAAGCATTCTTAGTTTATTTGGCTGATGTTGTGGACAGCCAAAGGGAGGAGGAACCAAGCTGTTGATGAGCATTGGGTTTACATTAGGGCTAAACTATTATTTGATTTGGCAGTGCGTCAGACTCAGAGTTTAAACTGTTGTGTCAAATGTTTTTAAAATGAATGCTATCCTCCTCCTATGACAGTCAAGCCTTTCATAATATCTCATGTGGCAGTGCTTAATAACACATTTTAAATCTATTACACTGTGACTACTGAACTAAAGCTTAACTTGAAAAAAAAAAAAAGCAAAACAAAACACAAAAATGAAATTAAAGCTGCAACATGTCTCAAAAACAAAATTCAATTCAATGTTTTTTCCACATCTTTCAGCCCTATTTTGTATTTTGTCACCAACGAGATCTGCTGGTATGGCAGGAAGAATCTGTGAGAGAACTGAAAGAGCAGCGCTTGCCTCATGCCAAAGTATCAATGAGCAAGACATGGCTTCAGATAGTGTGTTGGATTCCCTATGTTTGTTATTAGTAATCAGTCTGCTGAAAGCTTTACCATGATAATTAAATGCCAGTACTACCTGAACAGTTTTACCAACCAATATTACATTTGTGAATATTAAAAAAAAAAGTGATTTTGTATGAGGAGACGATCAATTAACTCTGTAGAGCTCTTCGTCTGTCTCAAAAAACTGAGATAAAAGAAAAACTAATTTCTTGTCTTTCTTCATTTTTTGGAAAATAGAAGAAAGAATACAAGAAAATGAACACAGAGAAATTAATTCACACCAGTACAACATAACTGACCTAAGAGATTATATTACTAAGATTCAGATGTTTTACTTTTTCAGGACTTAATATGTCCACTTTCATTTTTGTTGACAGAACCAATCCTTCTCAGTATTGGAGATGCAACATTTCTGGAGATATAGTGTCATCTTCTCTCTAGTATTTTGATGTTTCCACAGGAATTCATCGTGCCATTTATAAACGTCATGTGCCCAACACCTTCTGCACTCATGCGGCCCCATATCATCACACTTCCATCTCCATGCTTTACTGTCAGGACTTTACATTCACTGCAGTAGACCTGGCCCAGTTGGTACCAGCATGTTGGACCTCATCTGAACCAAAACAAATTACCTGGAGTCTTATCTGAGCAGAGAATTTTCTTTCAACATTTGTAATGCTTCTTTTCATGCAAAATTTCATCCTGCAGTTTTATTCCCAACAGCAGGCAAATGTATTTTTCTTGGACATGATCCATAGACGTAAATGTTATGAGCTGTCCTTCACATTGTCTGAGCTGTCACAGAAACTCTGGTTTTCACTGATAACCCTGTGCCAAGTGTGAAGGGAGGACGGCCACTGCAGTTCTGATTAGTGGTCCTGTGGCTCATTCTATACTTCTTCATTACTGCTGCAACTATGTTTTGACAGATTTTACTTTTTCTTTTTCCATATTTGTGACAACTCACAATCAGCTATTTATTTTTCTTTTCCACATGGAGTCATGATGCAGACATGCTGAGAGACATAGTTCTGAGGCTCCAAGTTTAGGAAGTTCAGGTTTCCACAGGTCATTTTATAACTATGTTACTGCAAATAGGCTCATTGGAAATCACAGGTGTACGGACTTTTCTTGCATACGGTACAATACTTAGAAAATGCCATATATATATATAGATATATATATATATATATATATATATATATATATATATATATGTCTGTGCTGTTATGCTATTGGTTTCTTCGCAATAAAGGAAGAGTTGCCCTATAATCTATACCTATATCTGTAGTAAGAGCGCTCTTATTTTGAGACCAACCTGAATCCTTCTATTGGAGTGATGCAGGTGGCACTTTAAAGAAAAGTTTTATTAAGACACGAAAAGGTCTTTCAAGGGGATCACACACAACACGCTGCACAATATTATTTCTTTTTGCTGCATTATTGGGAGCAGAGGATATGAGGGAGCAGTATAAGCCCTTGTTTTTACCCCTGTTGTCCTCACACTGCTCTTGCCTGACTCACTCTCCACATAGCTGCTCAGAAAATGCATTATGTACTGTTCAGTAGGATCACTGAAAGAGGTCCAGGGTGTTCCAGCTGATCAAAAATCACAACAGCCAGTCGGTATCCACTTACAATGCAATGTGGCATACCATACGCTGAATTATTTACATTATGTCGAACTGATCACCTGTTAGGCTCCAGCCCCCCACGACCCTAGTGAGGATTATGTATAGATAATGGATGGATGGATGGATGGATGGATGGACGGATGATCATCTGTTGCCTATGACAAGCAATAGAAACCAACAAAGAACTAAGGTCATTGTAACACCAAACACCAAATGTTGTAAATGGAACTGTGTTTATTGTTGTCTTTACAAGCCTGGCAATTTTGTGAGAAGTTAAATGAATCCTATTTGAATGTTTGGTCTTGATTTTAATCAGAAAATCAATATCATTTGTGAGAAAAATGAATGAGACAGCCAATCTCCTGGACAGAGTTTTGTGGCTGTATATCACTACAAATCTAGAAATATTCTGCCATGTATAACCCTTACTAATACTGATTTCCCAAAATGGGCTTTTCTGTAAAGTTGGAACATTTTCAATGTATGTCATTTACAGTATATGTAACAACAAAATTGGTTGAAGCATGGGATGGTCACAGCAGATGTGAAATCTTATCAAAAGTCATAGCATGGAAAGAAAGGACAGTGAACAAACACAGCAAATCTAAACATTGCTTTGTTTATCTACTGCTTTGACCATTTCATTTGAAACATTTCATCTTCTAACAACTCGTGGGCATCTTTTCATCCAACATGTATTGGACTGGTAGCATAAAGACTGCAGTCTGTATATTTCAGATTTACAGTCATATATTTAAAGTCTACTACAATCAGTAATGAAACAGTATGGCCTGCAAAAACTCCAATCAGTCAAATTTAGTACACACACACAGACAGAGCTCACCATGTTGCCTGGGTCTGTCCTCATGCAGCCATCAGAACAATCCCCATACAATAATTGGCCTATTATTTTTGTCATTAGCTATGGGGGAGGGTCCTGCAGCCACTACTGCTGCAGCAGCCTCTGACCACAGCACTGATTGACTAGTTGGCTGGCTGGCTGGCTGACCAGGGAATGGAGAATATGAAGTGAGAGGATGACTAAGATGGAAACAGCCACATCATTAGCCAACTAAAACAATTGTCTATACACTCCCTCCCTAATGACACACAAACGCGCACACACACCGCTTTTCTGACCAATTACTCAGAAGACTGCAGCGTGCAGTCTGCATTCAGCATGCTGGATTTGATTAGCTCTTGCTGTTGCCTCTCTGCTAAAGCATCATGTCACATGCAGAGCGCCTTCGTGACATTTGAAGCCATTTGTCAGAGGATTGAGGCCTTTATTTACAGCTCTACATCCAGCACCAGGGCATGCATTCAGTGGCTGCAGCAGTGATTTATGTTTTTTGAGGGGGACCAAGCTGAGGAAGGTATAGAAGAAAATGGGGTGCTGTCCATGTCACAAGCTTGACAAAGACTATTTAAATGAGTTATGACAGAAACACAACTTTCATTCAGTCTCAGTTATTGAATACAGGGTGGAGGTGATGGGTGTGCTGAATAAAAGCTGCCCACATGACAAGAACAGGACGGGGGTGCAGAGAGGGAGGAAGAAGAGGTTGGAGAGCGGCAATACTGCAGTTGCTCCACAATGACAACAAAAATAGCCAATATTACAATATATTTGATAGGATTGAAACTGAAATATAAGTAAGGGGTAAAGCATAAATTGGCACGATTCGAATGTTCTGGTTCTCCATCCAGGCTTTAACTGACCTTGCCATGTGGCAAAGAGCATTGTCTTGTTGGAAAATCCAGTCACTGGAGGAAGGAAAGAGTTTTACAGCTGATGGAAGAAGACTGTTTTCAAGAGAAGCCCTGTACATGACCTGGTTCATTCGCCCTTCACACAACTGCATTTGCCCTGTTCCACTCATACTGAAACAACCCCAGATCATCACTGATCCACCCCCATGTTTTACTGTAGGGGCAAGACAGTCTGGTTTGTAGACTTCTCCAGGCTTCCTCCTAACCAGTAGGTTGGCTGGAGTGGGCATCAACTGAAAATTGGATTCATCACTGAACAGAACCTTAGCCCAGTCATCAACAGTCCAGTCCTTGTGAACCCAAGCAAAGAGTAACCAGGCTTTCTTCTGCCTTTCGTTGATGAAGGGCTTCTTCTGTGCCCTGTGTGACTTCAGACCAGCTTCAAGAAGTCGGTTTCGAACTGCCCTTGCCCAACAAGTCTCATTTCCCGTCAGTGTCCACTCATTTTTAAGTTCTCTGGAGGTCTGACGACGATTCCTGACACAGGAACGGATGAGTTCATGGTCATCTTGTGGGGTAGAAAGATGTTTCCTGCCATGACCAGCTAGTAATTTGGTAGTACCATGTTCGGCTTGTTCTTTCTTGGTCTAATGAACAGCTGTCTTGGAGATCTTCATTTTTTTTGCTGCCTGACTCTCACTCACGCCAATTTCCAGTCGTGCCAAGATGGATGTCTCTGTGACTTCACATAATTCTTTTGTTTTAGGCATTATGTGAAAGCTGACAACTTCTGAGTTGTGCTACGGCTTGAATGTAAGCAGGAGACCACTCCAGGCCTTTGCATGTGCAGTAATATGACATGGCCTCTTCTATACCCTGGGAATACAATTAAGATTAAGCATGTCAAATAGGACATAAAGTATGATGTAATCAGCAGCATTTTTTGTTGTGTTCATTGTATTCTTCAGGTAATGTACCTTTAGTGGTACCAGGCATTAAAATGAACAAGAAATTGAAGAAAACAAGGGTGGGCCAACATTTTTTTCCATGACTGTATGTATATATTATACTAATATCTTGGACCATCCAGGATCATGAAGTGCTAGAATGCGCACTCAGCTCTCGACATTTTACCATTTTGAACAGGAATGAGGAATTTCAAACTGAATTCACCTTTTTATACCCAAATCTGATCCGGCTCACTGGGCTTCTCTGACAAGTCAGAAATTAATCAAACGTAACATTCAACCACCAAGAATATATACTTTTTCCTGTTCAGGAATGCAAGTAAATAGCTACAATTTTACATCTTAATGAAGATATAATAATGTTCTTTACTATGTTTTTTTCAGCTTTTTGTGAAACAGTAAATCTTAAAGTTCATGGAGAACAATGATAATTATATTTTAGCATCAAAAATATAGTTTCAGTTGAAGAGCCTCTACATACTGGTGTTTTAACCATGACAAAAACTTAAGAAATGTTGGTAATTTCCAGTGCTGCTAATTTAGGGCAGTTGTGGCATAAACCTTACGTTTGGTGGTGACAGCGCTGGCCAACGCAGCCTTGTTAGCCCACCCCGACCCTGCTGCGCCCATCGCCTTGACCACTGATGCGTCCCATTATGCAGCCGGAGCAGTTTGTGAGCAGTGGGTGGACGGGGCCTGGCAATCCTTGGCCTTTTTCAGCAGAAGTTTTGGGAATCGGAGAGGAAATATAACACATTCAACAGAGAACTCTTAGCCCTTTTCCTTGCTACACGCCATTTCAGGTTTCTCTTAGAGGGCGTTCACTGCTTTTGTTGACCACAAGCCTCTTATGTTTGCTGTGGCCAAAACCTCCGAACCATGGTCAGCACAGCAGCAACTACAGCTTTCTGCAATTTCCGAGTTTACAACTGACATTCAACACGTGGCAGGAAAGAACAACTTGGTTGCAGACTGCCTCTCTCGTGTCCTTGCTGCCACTGTTCATTTGGAAATAGACTATGCTGAGATGGCTGCAGATCAGCTGACGGACACTCAAAGAACACGATTATTTAAAAAGGGACAACAGGGGTAAGGTTTCCAGTTTTGGAACGCGGATGTTGATGTTTAAAAATTCTAACTATTAAAGTATGTTCAGTCTTGCTGTAAGTGAAGTCAAATAAATTAACAGAGACTCAAGCTCTTTCCTCATCTCTTTTTATCAACTTCCACAATATAACAGTATTCTGCAGTAGCATTCAGACATTACTGGATATATCAATTCACAAGAGCAGTGCAAAGATGTGTCCAGTAAATCTTATTTAAACCTGTGTTTTCATTCTGTGTTTACTGCTATCTGTCAAAACTTACCTTGTTATTTTTTTCTAATCTCGTGGTGCTGAACTAAAAACAAACCAATAAGCCACAAATACTTTTGTTTCAATGCATTTGTGAATGATCTAATCGGAAGTTTTTAACATTAGGTCACTATCAGAACACACTGCAGATTGGTAAACTACTGAAATGTAAAATAGGAATATTACATAAAACATGTAGGAACATAGCAGCAAAAGGTTTAAGAGAAAAGTGATGTATTGTTTTAAATCAACAGGGCCCAACAGCTATATCATTTGTGACAGTTTCATTCATTGTTAGCAGAAACAAGCAAGAGAAACCCCAAGGAGCAAGTTTGGTCTGGATGCCCAGGTTCAGTGGTTTAGACAAACCACTTCTTCCAGCAATGCCTTGGAGGAAGAGCTGTACGATGTGTGGGAAGCTCATCGTAGTGATAACGCAGGACTTTGAAGATCAGTCCTACAGCAATGAGAGTCACACCAGGTGAAAGAGGACAAAAATGCCTCCCTTATTAAGTGTACATTATTCATGCAGAGGAGAAATTGTGGCGAACTGCACTTTTTGATGAATTTTTTTTCTGGTCAAAATTTAGAGTGACAGACATCACACATGCTGTCACTGGATCTGGATTTTACAAAAAAATCATGAAACTGCGCACACACTAACAATTCAAAGCCTTGTTTCTACTGTGAAACATACCAAAGCCACATGGTTCCAAAGATGGACTGGTTTTGGCAGATGTCCAGCTGACTTCCCATTCATGTTAATTGGAATTTTAAATGCAGTTTTTTGTTTTTTTTTTGCAAATTTTGTAAAATCTATACAACAAATTGCTAACAAAAGACAGAGCACACCATTCCCAGTTGAGCTGCATGTTTTAATATATAATGTGTATGGGCTTTCTCAAAGCTGTGGGATGAGTTGGATGCCAAAAATCGTGTTGGAAAAATCTCTAATAAGAATAAGCCCGAAAAATGACAATAAGTGTGCTTTGTGTGTGTGTGTGTGTGTGTGTGTGTGTGTGTGTGTGTGTGTGTGTGTGAAGTGCAAGTGCATAAAAGAAACAGCAGATATAGGTCCTCTCAGAGATACAGCACCTGAGTGTGTTTTTGATGAGGGAATCTAGTATGAGGAGAGGAAGAGTGACAAAGCGAACAGAGACACTTGCTTTTCACTTTCAGATCAATAAGGCCCCTTGGTGCTGCCTGACTAAAGCCAAATTGTACATTTAGGTCAACTGAACCTTCACCCTGCTCCCTGGTGATGCTTGGCACCATTCTTTCAGCTCCTCCCAATATGGGCTAATATCTTTATATGTGTCTCACTCATACAGAAATTCACTGTATGATGTACTTGAAAACCAACAGATTTAGTGTCAATAGTTTTCCCATCCCATTTAGATCTTCAGCATCACGTGATCTAATCTTCACTTACTGATATATCCATGTGGTAAATGGCACACGCTTGTTTCTTCACCACACCCAATAGAATTGAAACCATTTCAAATTTGGTCCCGATTTGGAATGTTTCTAAAGAATTCAAGAAAAGAGACAGTGAGACATCAGCTGACCCTGAGTTCTGGTGGGAAACAGTGCAGCGCTGTATTTACTCTTATCATTATTCTGTTTGTTGTTGATTTTAGGAATTTCTAGGCCTTACTGATTTTAGATCATCACATCCAGGCAGTGCTTAGTTACATTCAGAGAGCAAAAGAACACGTATGGAATTAGTCCCACTAACCTCACATTAAGTAGCCAATATAAACTATTTATTATAAGTAACTTTTTATTATAGGTTTCCATGCTTGTAAATAACACTGATCCCAGAATCAGTACTGTTATTCTGATTGATATTTTTAAGGATTGTAACTGTCATACTATGATGAAAAGAGTTCATACATTGTACTATTATTTCACATTTGCATTTTAAATTTATTTAAATAAAGGTACAAGTTGTGTGATAGATTGATAGATTGGTTACTGTATCTTATTAGAGCTGAATAAAGGTAGTGACAAGTTGACAAGTGGGAAATCAGTGAGGGATTATGATCTTTTTGCAGCAGCAGTTCCTGGTCTCTCCATCTGTGTACACCCTGCCTACCCAAGCAGGCCTACAGTGCACTACAAGTGGAACTGTACATTGAAGGAAAAGACAGCACATTGCAGTTTCAGGGCAATCAAGTTGTCATTGCGTAAGAGCAAAGAAGTCACTGCCTTCCAAAAGAATATATATGAATAGTTTTTGACTTTCTGATCCAACAGCAAACACCTAATGCTGCCACTGTTTGGTCTGACTTCAGTGTAATGTTCATCTTCCTCCTGTGCTTGTTATTTATTTAAGGGAGATGTGGTGAGCACAAACTGTATCTAGCTGTGAAGTGTCCTTCAATCCGACTGTACGTTGTCCTGCTCACAGTCAATAACGACACAAATTTCCTCAGAGTATTGCTTCAGAGCATCTTAACAGTCACTTATTCCTGCTGGTTCACATATCAGTCAGAGGGTTGATCTTTTTGTTGCAATCCAACTTGCATTTTAAAGCTTTAGGCCACATCTGACCCAGTATTTAAAAACACAAGCAGAAATTATTAAGGAGGATGATAACAAATAAAATCAGTCTAACAGCCAAACACTGCTAAATAGTTGAAGTCCCTTTTTAAAAATGTAATGTTACCTTTCGATCGTATTTCAAAGTCAGCAGTGAAACATTGTTGAACAGACCAAAACATTCTCTACAAAATGTACAAACTCTCCGTGCTGCTGCCCAGATACAATCCTCATTTGAGTTGGAACTGGTTTCCTCCTTGTCTTCCTCCTCTCCCAGCCCTTGCCTTCTCCTCCCAGCACATCTTAAGCCAGTCAGCCGGCCTCTTTGATGTTATTTTGAGATCAATATGTTCTGGAAGCCAGTGAGCCACTCTCATACTACTGCAAAGAGAGAAGGGGGGTGGAGGGAAGGAAACATGCCGGATTTTGTGGAATAACAATGTATGAGGAAGCACGATGTCTCTAATATGCTCAGACCACTTCAAACATGTCTGACCCTATGTTCTACTGTGGACAGCAACCATGGAAATACAGTCAACGTGTTAACAGGCAGATCAATGCTCGGGTGATACGTGTTCGTACAACCTGAAAGACGTAGACATGTATTGTATGGCAGAGACTCTACCGTTCAGACAAAAGACTTATTTCTGACGTCCATTTCTTCCTTGATAATACAGAACATCCCAAATTATCCAGAGAACTGGTGACCCAGTTAAACCAACTCACAGCCTCCATAGAATTCAGGACAGCCATTGCAATAGGATTCCATAAACACATCTGGTAACTCATAGCTCCTTTATTTAACAGAATGTTCAATAGAATTGAATCATCAGGACCATATTTACACAGATTAAACTAGCTCGTATCTCTGTATTACTCAAACCTGACAGACTCAGACCCAACAGCCACCTCCACCTCGTGACCTAAGCACAATTAACAGAGCTCTATCCAACAGATTAGAATCAGTCATATCTGGATTCATTCATCTGGAACAAACAGGGGAAGATTTTCATATACCAAAATATGCTACATTTTCAGCTTAATTAACCTATTTCAGAGATGCCACCTCAATACCACAGTTCTATCATTTGATGCAGATATTTCCACCATGTGCAGGTGCAATTCTGTAATGTCTCACGAACCCCTCACCAGCCCTTCCAGAAGTCTTTATTCTCATATCCATATTCCCCAAATTCTCTGATTATTGCACGAATTTGTCTAAATCTAAAATTCCTTATTCTTATTTGTCTTATTATTATTGTTTCGGTGTGGAACAGGTGCACAACGCATTTCACTGCATGTTATACCATGTCTAACTGTGTTTCTGACCAATACAAGACCTTGAATCCTAGAAAAAAAAAAAAAAAGATCTCCTGTTTCTTACCCAGTTAATTAAAAATGTGACGAGAAAACATTTCTAGCAGTGACTCTAATAGTTTTGTGAAAATCTAAGCAAGTTACTTGACATCCCATAACTTTAAATGAATTTACTCCAATCTGGGGCTTTCTGCACTTTCATACAAAAAACAAACTGCTAGGAGAGGCTTCATTGAATAAAGTGAAAATTACATATTTGGGAAAAAAATCAGCATATTAAACAACACTTTGCAATCATTGTTGAACCAGTGTAAACTCACAGCCTCTCAGGAAAAATGATTCTAAAAAATATATCTAATTAAAAAAGGACAACAATCTCCCACAACTATTTTAAGGTTGGGAAGTTGTACATATTTCAACTGATCACGCAAACATTCTATTCAACCATAGATAGCCTGCTTTGCCTTGACTTGAGTTCCCTATGATGATTAATATTATAGCCAATACAGCTGTCTTCCTTGTTCATGTCTATGTCTTTTACTCCAGTTTTAAACCTGTCAATGATTAGGGTTTTGTTTGCACCGACAAAGAAAAAATAATGAATTCATTTGATGTAAATTCCAAAATATTTTTCGTGCCTAGACCTCATTGTACAATCAGCTAGCATCATTGGAAAGGTCAAGCTAAGCAGCTTGATTTGATGTGTGCTCACTGCAATGAATGAATAGTTTGTGAGCAATTCAGCTGCCAGTGAGGGATGTGAAGCTCATATGTATGTATGTATCATATATGGATTGAATAGTTGCAGATGACATCTGTAAATAATAAAAAAAACATGTATCTATTAATACCTGCATGGTAAATCATTAAATTGAACATATTACTATGACAAAATCTAACAAAAGGAAACCGATGACTTTTACAGTGTTATACTACTGTTATGTTCTTTATCATCCAATAGCTGATGTTCTTCAGCTCTGTTATGATGAACCTTCATGGATTTAATTTTCCAGTTTTGTTCAATTGGTCTTTTAAAAGAAGGAAACCAGCAAGAATACCATCCACCAGCAACTGTGAAGCAAACAGAAGTAGTGGTATCTACACTTACAAAGACAACGTACGTGCACACACACACACACACACACACACACACACATACACACACACACACACAAAAGCACAGACAGACAGACACATACACACACATAAAGTCACGTTATTACCTCCAGCCAAAATCCCTCAGCCACATTTCAATCTGCATTCATATTAGTGTCAAAGCAGTTGAGTGGCTTGTCACCCCAATGAATAGCCATTACCAATCCATTTGGACCGGGTTATCATCAGCTGGCACTGGCCCCAAATCTCATTTCACCCCGTCGACAAGCCCTAACTCTGCCCCTGCACCAACATTATCTGTTACTGGCAAAAATAAAATCATCTTTTCATATACACAGGCTGCAGCAGGTCTACATTCTGCCCCACTGGCACAGTTAGTCACTGTTCCAGTTTTATGTCATTACTGATAATCAATCTCAGTGAATCCCCCAAAATCCACATATCTTGTAGTGTCTTTACAATTACATGAAATTAATAAATGAATTTTTGCCGTTATAATTCATGACTCAAATCCCATATACCCATTACAGTCGCTCATTAACCATGTATAGATGTCTGTTCGTGTGATTGTAGTAAGTATATGGTAATATAAAGTAAAGTCATGTCTGCTGGTACTGTACTAACTTTGGGTCATTGAATCCATATCTATTGATAAGAGTGAAGGAATATGAGGAAACTGATATCACAACAAATAATGAGCTTTATCTTGATCAGTATTGAATCCATATGAAGTCCTGTCTTGATTTAGTGCACTTACTATGTACTGAGACACGAGAATGAATAAATATGAGAATGGCATTACAACAACATGTAGACCATGCACAACACTGCACCCTGGAAACAGAGTTTGTGCTTTTTCACATTTAGGTGTTGGGCAAGAGGGGCTGCAAGGTGGCGCAGTTGGTTAGCACTGTTGCCTCGCAACAAGAAGGTCGCTGGTTAGCGTCCCGGTGGGGGCACCGGAATCCTTCTGCGTGGAGTTTGCATGTTCTCCCCATGCGGCGTGGGTTCTCTCCGGGTTCTCCGGCTTCCTCCCACACAGTCCAGAAACATGGTGAGTCTAAATTGTCCATAGGTGTGAGTGTGCTTGGTTGTCTCTAAGTGTAGCCCTGTGATAGACTGGCGACCTGTCATCTCCTGCCTTCACCCTAAGTCGGCTGGGATAGGCTCCAGCCCCCCGTGACCCTAGCGAGGATTAGGTGGTATATAAATAATGGATGGATGGTGTTGGGCAAGTTCGGTACATTGGGTGGAACCCAGAGAGAACCCACGCTGCACGGGCAGAACATGAAACTACATGCAGAAAAATCCCAGTGCCTCCACCGGAACGCGAACCTTCTTGCTGCGAGACAACAGTGCTACCAACTGCTCCACCTTGCAGCCCTAATTTCTAAGAT
>NW_007578168.1:447090-448588 GCF_000690725.1 Stegastes partitus
GTGAATCTTACACCCCTACTGTTTATCAAACGGAAATTCCACAAGCATGGTTACCATTTTCAGAGTGATGATGACATCATTGATCCTGTTGAGGAGCATCTGTAGGCTCAGGATGTGACCTTGTGCGAAGGGATGGCAAAGCTTGAACATTGGTGAACCAAGCCCACTGAAGTTAAAGGAGACCATTTTGAAAAATAAAACAAGAACAATCTTTCTCCTGTGATGTTTTCTGGTGAGGCCGAGCACTTCTTGAGGAACCCTCGTATACTAAACAAATACCAAACTGAAATGTAGGGAGTGACCATTTTACAGTTACATATAACACGATTTCATGTGATATCTTTAATCCAGACAGAATGTGTCCCCCGAAACACATTTTTCTTATGTAAACAGTTGCATATTGTGTAAACCTCGCTGCACAAGCAGCAAGTGTCTTCCTGTCTTTCTCCCATCCATCTCCATCTCGCTGCCTCTCTGTCTGCCTGTGCTACTCTGTAAGCAGAGCTCAGACTTGCTGCTTGCCAGTTGCATAATAAATACTGCCTGCTTGGTCCACATGGAATCACAAGCCTCTGCATTAGCATTCCCCACACATGCACACAAACACACACATACATAAGTATGGCTGACAGCAGTCACATCACCAGACTTGTCAACCTAAACACACTCAGCCTTTATACTAGGAGCCAGCTACTAATACCTTGATGCTCTCACTCGTCTTTCCTCACCTCATTTGTAGATTACCCACTGACTGCTCCACCATGTACGAGTTGTACACAAATGGCTCTGCTGGCTAAGGTAAAATTGTTTTCATTAAAATATCAATGCAAGAAAACGTGTTGCAATATAACGTTAGGGCATTAGATGTCTATATATCGCTGAATTACACATTATGTAATAAAAAATAAATAAAAGCATATTATTTGAATAGCTGGTTTAAATGTGCTTTTTTTCTTCCTTCTTTTCTGTGTGTCCTTAGGTTCTGAAACGATGGATTAAAGCTTCAGTATTCCAGGGATATAACAACAGTGTTGGCATACCTGGAGCCTTTCTACCACAGCTATAGTGGTCAAACAAAAGGGTGGAAACATCCTCAGCTGCAGTAGGATGATGAATCATAATCTGATAGGCTCGCTGTGGCATTACTTTCACGTTAACTTTAAAAATGAACCAGCAATGAAGCTCCAACATAAATATTAAAATACAACTGTGGAAAAGATCAGTTCTTTGTACTCATCTCTGCCCTATGAATGTGACGCCTACCTAGAGATGGTACAGAGTCTTGGCAAAATGAAACATTTAAAAGTATAACACTTTACTACAGTTTGTTACCACAAGACTAACAAGTCGTTTGCAAGAAAGAGCAGAAATACGCAATCTGACAAAACATTCAGCAAAAGTTTATAACATACAGATGGAGGAATGAACAGTTTGACTGCTGAGTTCGTCGTTCATCCCTGGCTAACCAGGTACAGTGCTTATAGTAAGGGAAGAATAT
>NW_007578168.1:452138-453738 GCF_000690725.1 Stegastes partitus
CTCATCGAACTTTGATGATGATTATTCTGTTGCTACATTATTCATCACCAAATCTTTTTTTTTTTTTTTTTTTTCTTTTTTTGCTTAACACTGGCCATGACTTTAACCACAGTTTAGACAAAACAAGAATGTATATACAGGGAGACTTCAAAAAGTATTCACCTTATGTCAATGCCCACATAAACTGAAATGTTTGAATCAATCAAAGAAAAGAGGAAAGTTTCAAGCTTGCTGTTGTTGCTCCAGGACAATGAGCCCGTTCACACAGGTGAACAGTTGCAGAAGCAGCCAAATGTGGCTTTGAACTGTTGCCTCATGCACCTTAATCACCTGACCTGCACCGTCTGACTTTTGTCTGTTTATTAGGGGTGTGCATCTCTAGTTTAAGTGGTGATCCTATACGAATCTAGATACATGGATTACGATATGATTCACTAACGATACATTTTAATACATTACGATGCGATTCGATGTGACGCAGCTTGAATCTATTTATGTGTTGAAAAAAATTAAAGAGAAATGTATCAGGTCAGAACAATGTCATTGTGTTTATTTCTTTAATACACACAGAGAAGACAGCTGTTGCTGAATTAAATATGAGAAAATATGAACATTAAGCCCTTCAGTATATTGCCATCCATAAACACATTCAACATGGCCTCAGTTTGTTCTGATGATTTTATCAAACCAAACTCATGTTGTGCTTCATGTTGTTGTGGTGGGAGGCTGCTGTGTGAGTTTCGGTGAACAAACCCAAGTTAAGCTTCAAGTTCTGCTCTGGATCTCTGACACTGAATGCACAGACTAACACACAACACAACACAACATGCGTCCATGTTGTGGGTTTTGCTTGGTGAGACAATAATTATTTTTGTGTGTTGTTATTAAACAGGCAGCGTGTGTCTGTGTTAAGTTGTGACTGTCAGTAGTTGTTCTGGGAGTGTTTCTTGAATAACCACCAGGTGTTAAACACCTGATGGACTGGGAAAGATCTATACAGATGAAAAGGGATCCTAATCAAGCTGATTGATGGCACAATGTGTAGAACGCCGAACTTGTATTTTCACCGCTAGACTAAATTTTGGTCAGCACGTTTCGTTTTGCTGTCTGTAGATGATATTGATGGATATCGATTTTATTAAAAAGTGATGTTTCTGTTTTTCAGTGAGGTCTTCTTCATGTAGTATCTTTATCTTCACATGTGACAAATCTGCAAACAGAACATCTGGAGGGTGAATACAGCAAACATCCCCAGTTAAACTGGACTGCCAGTTAAAGTGGAGCACCAGTGTTGTCGGCCATGCTGCTGTGTTGTTGTTGCTAGCAAACACATTAAGCGAACGTTACTCTCGGAATACGTCACCGTGGGAGTCTTAACTAGACTGCAGCGGCCATATTTAGTAGCAGAGCTCCATTCAACCGATTCATAACTTTACAACCAGACATCGACTGCTCCACAGTAGATATAGATCGATCCAGAGGCCTGTCGATCGATTGTATTCATGTTGTTAAAGTTAAAATCGATTTCCAGCTCATATCGGTGAATCTTACACCCCTACTGTTTATCAAACGGAAATTCCACAAGCATGGTTACCATTTT
>NW_007578168.1:457085-487447 GCF_000690725.1 Stegastes partitus
AGAGTTGAACTTCAACATTTTAAGGCATGTTATTACACCTTTACAAACATATTGGTGAAGAAGTTGTTTGGTAACGATTTAGTTGGCAGATTTGTGAAAAATCTCATAAAATGCCCATACTATTAACAAATTTATTAGACCACCACCACCGTAAGGTTTATGCCACAGCTGCCGTAAATTAACAGCATTGATAATTATCTTTTTCGAAATGTTTCTGTAGTGTTTAATACACCAGTATTTAGAAGCTCTATAACCAAAATGATATTTTTAATGCTGAAACATAATTATTATTGTTATCCATGAATTTTAAAATTGACTGTTTCATTTAAAAAAAATGAAAAGATAATAAAACACACTATTTACTGATTAAATTGTCAAATTATAGTTATTTACTTGCATTCCTGAACAGAAAAAAATAATTTTACTGATTGAATGTTATGCTTGATTTATTTCTGAGTTCTCAGAGAATCCCAGTGAGCCGGATCAGATTTGAGTCTAAAAAGGTGAATTTAGTTTGAAATTCCTCATTCCTGTTCAAAATGGTAAAACGTCAAGAGCTCACTGAAAATGAAAGAGTCCACAGTTGTGACATTTTTGGTTGATTAGACAATTTCTATATGTTTTTAAATTGCTTTCCCAACCAATTCTATTTCCACAAATTTAAATGTCTTTCAATACATATGAACATGAATCCAACATATTGTAGCAAATGGATAAATGAAGACAGAAGACGTCATCTTTCAGTCAGCAATGCACACATTCAGCGACACACAGGAAGTTGGGCACCGGTTTACTCACAGCATGAGACGAGCTTACACCTGTCCCTCCAAGCCTCCTGTACACAAAGAGGAGGATCCGGCTCATCACTGCTGTGCCAATCATGAGGCCGCATGTTACATGCTACCCCTCAGGTTCCCCGTGATTGGACGAGAGCCTATTCAGTCCCCTGCTGAGCAATATCCCCGACACAAGGACGCACACTGCAATATTATTGAAGATATCGTTGTAAAAAAAGAAAAAAAAAATAATGGAACAACTTACAAATAAAAAAACAGCATTTAGTTCACCCACTAATCCTTTTGCAACCATTGTTGCAAGATATTCCTGGTCTAGAACACTGCAGCTTCTGTCCACAACAGTCAGCATGTCATTATGCCAAGTGTATGGACATTACTAGGAGCGAAAATGGATCGTTTCATAACTCCACCAAAAAACTCTACAAGCACAAGAGAAATACCCTCCACTTCAGAAACTATGCAAGCAGAGGCATGGCAGTGACAGAGGAGGGTCAGCTAACTGAACTATCCACTGACAGTATGCTAAGAAACATATATGAAACTAAACCACTCACCCTGCAACGATGAGCCTTTTGCCCTTTGCAACAGCATATCTTTACAAAAGTGAATTTTCCTCATTCACTTACCTGCAAAACAAATACAGGTCAAGACTGCAGCCTGAGGCTGATATGACCCTCTGCCTGACAACCTCCATCCGTCCAAGGTTAGATAAGTTGTGTGCTGCTCATCAGGGTCAGACATCTCACTAATGTGGGAGTATGTGTGCCATCCGCAGATGGCTTGAGGGTTCACTGTCTCTCCGAAACGTATGTTTAAAATAAAAACATGAATATATGAGCCTGTGTATTATTTGAATACACAATACACTACATGGCACTAGGCCCAGTTTAATATGAAAATACAATTTTATACCATATATATATACTCGGGGGTCCCTGCTCTATCTTTCCATCAGTTTGGGGGTCCTTGGCCTGAAAAACACTGAAGACTCCTGATTTAAAGTAAGCATTATCCAGCCATGTGTTTAACTGAAAACAAAGCACTCTTCATTCTGTCCGTAAATTGTTTAGTTTTTAAAAAAATAAATAAATAAAAATAAGTCAAAAAGTACCAATAATAGTACCATTAAAGTACCAGATTGATAAGCAGCATCGTTAAGAGTAGCAGTACCATTAACATCTTAATGATATCCTACTGCTACCTTCACAAAGGTACTAGTAGTGGTAAATAAACAGAGCTCATTTCAACTCATTTCAGTGCTAAGCCCAGTGGAACAACCCCACATAGCCACTGTCTACCTTTGTGCTGTCCATTCTTTCTCAATCTTCCTTGAATCTGGGATGGATCTGTAGAGGGGGAGGAGGAGAGGAGGGGTGGCGCTGGCTAACGTTGATGAGGCCTAATTAGAAAGATTAGAAGTAGAGGGAGTGACTCACACTACAATAACAGCTTTGACCCAACTGCTAATGTTCTCAGCCCAGCCTATTTAATCCAGTTCACATCCATTATCTTTAGTCTCTTCGTGCTTGCTCCACCTCCAACCTATCACTTACTGCTGAATGTCATCCTTTGTTTTTTTTTTCCTTTCCCTTTAATCAATGGACAAGTAAAGCAGTCAGCACAGATGTAAAAAAAAAAAAAAAGAATGGTGGGGATCTGGCCCTCCTCCTCGTATATCCTCACATATTTTATGGTTCTATCAAGGGTAAACTCATTCAAAGAGCTTTAATGATATGAACAAGCAGAAATATGTCTTGAGCTAAGTGATTGCATTTAGCATAAACCCAGTAATAGACACTTCAGTATGACTTTACCAACGTGATAGCTTGAACCACTTGCTAACTAAATCTGGGGGTTCAATTAATCATATCTGAAACTTTTTCATCCCCTTATCACTCTGATGTAACTCTGCACATTTCAAGTACATTTGCTAACAAGGACCACACCATCAATGATATGTGCACAATTGTTTATTAACTGTGAATAAGTCTGATGTTGATGACAGCGTTGGAGCAGATATCAAGTGAACTAGTGAAGACCAATGATCCTTTGCGTTACCTTGGCTCTGGATTACTTTGGCTTTAGACTGTGGAAGCTGCTTCAATACTAAAGATATGGAACAAAAATAAGACAGAGGACCCACAGAAAACAAGAACAGTCTTACGTGGGAGAGGAACAAAGATTGGGCAGTGACTTAATAATGGTTGGACTGCCATCTTGATCAGTTCACATTCACTTGAGTGAGGGACCCGGGCGGTCTTTGGAGATACAGTAGAGGTTGAACACAGGCAATATGGATGATGTTTAGTGGATGTTACACTGGGTTCTGCACTGAAGAAAGCTAAGGAAGCTAGTGAAATGTTAATTCCATCGTTCGTGTCCGACTGATAATTACTGGGGAAATGTCATAAACAGTGGACGTTTGAAACCATCTCCTGGTGTAGAACCCACCAAAAGTGAAAGAAGGAGCATCATCTGTGTCGAGCTGAAGGTCATCTGAGTGGGACAGTTGGTTGTGGTAGCGGTGCAAGCAACACGAGTGAGAACAAGTGAGAAATGCAACAATGACTTTGTTGAACTATCTGCAAGGCAAGGTTTAGAGTGGTCACTTGATGGGCTATGAAACCCGTAGTTCAGACCTGACTGAAGGTGGCTGCAGGGTGGAGGAGTAAGATAGTGGGAGACTAGAATTCTGGTGCTTGTCGTGGTAGTGTGGAACTGCTGAAATGAGGGAAGAGAAAAAGGGAACTGGCATCCTGGTGCTTAAATGGAGGCAAAAGATTGTTGAGATGAGGAGACAAAAGAAAGGCAGGAAAATGGGTGTCCTGATGCCAGAATTGCAAGCTGTTGATACTAGAAGTAAGGAACAGAAATTAGCAAACTGGCATCCCAATGCCAGAATAAGAGCCAAAGATTGTCAAAATTGGGGGGAGTAGCAAGGAAAACTGGCATCCTAGGGTTTGGAAACTGGGTATGGAGGAGAGACGCATTTTCAATGCAGTGCCGAGCTGAGTGAGAAGAGGTTGTTAAGAATATGGAGGAGAGCAACGGGTAACAGGGTGCCAGACAAGAGAGAGAGGTTGTTGAGACGATGAGACAGTGGAGAGATGGATTGCCACAAGAGTGCTTGAGATGGTGTTTGATGTAGTGGAGCTGGGAAAAGGTTGATAGAGGAAACGGGTGATAGAACAGTCAAACTTGGCAACCTGGGCGGCACTATGCTGAGCATGGGCTCACAGAAAGAGAAAGGATTGCTGTAGTTGAGCATATGTTGAGAGCTCCAGGAGTTTTTCAGAAGTTAAATTAGTTTTACTTTGTTGGTGGCGAGGTGGTAGGTGACCCCTTCTTTTAAAGCTCAGACATGAATGAAGGATGTCATCAGGAGATCTGAACATTTACACTGAAGCAAGTGGAAGCTGAGGGTGGAGTAATTACTTGATGTTCCCTGAGTGGAGCCTCACGAGTTGTAGCAGCTTGTTGAGGGGGAGTTATCAGATGAGGAGTGCCTGATTCAGTTGAAGAGCTGAGAGAGTAATCTGATTGGAGTCTTTTCTTTCGGATGGGTAGACGTGGTCAATAGCATTTGTGAACAATAACAATCTCCTGGCCTCTGGGCTTCGTTGCATATTAGACTGATTGATGTGGATGAAAATCTGGAGTCAGGTTGAATGTTCCCTCATCGGAGAAGCTAATGGAAGAGAGGTCCGTGGTGAGTTGACGTACTTTTTAAAACGTGGTTTATCAATGATGTTTGTTGTTCTGTGCATGAGAAGGGAGAACGCACGTCAGACAAGAACAAACAGGGGTGATACAGAGATATGACAAAAAAGTTTCTGTGATTAGAATGGTTCATGTTGGCCTTTTGTTCTGACAGTCAACAGGTGATGTTTGTGAAGCGAGGTGGATGAAACACACTATTTTTGTAAATACCCATTAAAGCAGCCGTGTGATTACATTGTCACTGGACTTCTGTATGTCATGGACTCTCTCCACTCTCATGACATTTTATTAGAAAGTTTCCAGGGACAGCTACAGTGACAGATGACAATGTTACCATCATGAGTGAGATTCATGATGATGAAACATTGTAATTTCAAAATAGCCATTTGATCATCATACCAGTGAGGACAACAAAACCATACTTTGATTTAAAAAAATAAAAAATAAAGGAAATAAAAAAAAAAAGCCATGATTATAAAAAAAATAGATTTTGCTTTGCTCTGAGTTCATGAGAAATGGCTTCTATTTAAATTATTGTCACACTGAGACTTTTAAGAAAGACCATCATTGTTGTAGTTGTAAAAGATGTTTTTTTTGGTCTGAAAAAGTGATCAGGGGGCTTCCACCTGTACTAACAGGGTCGTTGTAGGTAGCTGACACTTCTTTGTTGTTGTTGTTATATTAGTTATTTCTAACTACAGTTGTAATACTGAGAGAGGCAAAAATAATTGTCAATTCAAAAATAGTCTTTCACTGTATAAGGGGAGAAGGATTTCAGAGTGAATTCTCAACATGACACTAAGTCTGGATCTCTTTAAGGTGAGGCTCTTTTTATGCAAAAGAAAATGAGTATCAGCAGTCAGCTCTGTCATCAGCAGCTTAGACTAGCTGCAGTCCCACATCAAAAAAGCCCTTTCAAAGTGCCTCCAAAGATTAGGCACCAGGCGGCTCAGCTGAGCAGCTGTGGCAGGCCAAGGTTGGATCAACCTGATAAGACGTTAGGCTCAATCCGTGGCTGAGCTGGAAGACTGAAGCCTGGAGTGCAGAGAACGTCATACCTTTGATTTGTTTTAATAGCCCAACTCCCATTAGCAACAAGAACTCAAATCCAACTCGTCTACGATCAAACAGATGATTTCACAGACACACATGTGAGCCCAGAGTACATGCACTCTGAGGCTCATACAAATGGAAAAACAGCTTTCAATGAACCCTAATATTGAAGAGTCAAGCCTATGTGTTGCACATTTATTTTAACCTACAATCATCAAAGTGTTTGAGTGTTATAGCAGAGACTTAAAAAAACAAAGACTAAGACACGACCAGGACCCACCCAAACAGCTTAAAGATGACATTTGTGTGTTTCAGTTGATAAGCACGTCAGCTGCTCCAGATGGCTTATTCTTGGGTAGCTCAGGATTTGAGTAAAATAGAAATAAAAAAAATAAATTCATTAAAAGAAGCATATAATCGTAGTAATAGCAAAAAAAGGCAGCATTTCTATCATTGTCTAAAATCTTGGTCTTTAAATTTCTCCCACAGTTAATATGTTAATGCAATTATCATTGCACCTAAAAACAATGGCTTTCTCTGCTGCTGGAGGAGTGAATCAAGGGAGAGTCAACGAAGGATAATAACTTCTGGTCGCCACAGCAACAAAGACGATGACTGATGACTGATCACCCCCCACCCACTCATTCAATCACTGACTCTTCTTTGTGGTGTTGTATCTGAGTGGAGCTCTTTGACTTACAGTTTTCACATTCATATGAAATCTTTTTAAATCCACAAGACCTGACTGTGATCCTACATAGAGTCAGTGCTGTAGAGGTGCAGTATGTTCCTTTTGGACATAAGTTATGATGATTATTGTTTATGATTCATGTGCTGTTTACTGCATAATGCTGCTCTACCTTTTCAGAAAACCTGACAAACAGTCCAACTTCAGCTGGATGACAGTACATTTTTTAGTTGCCCAATAATATCTCAGGTTTTAATGAGCATGAAAGAGAGAGTTAGAAAATGGTCTAAGCTAATGAAAGAACATGCAATCCTACAGCTGATTTAAAACCATGACAATCGCCCAAACTGGGGCTAAATGTTCATCACAATATTGGTTACAATTGTGTAGCCTTTTTTTCTTCTTCTTCTTCCTTCAGCCATTGTTTTTCATGTCATACAGTTTATTGGCCTGACACATTTTCTTTGCCTTTTCCCATATTTATTGACAGTGTAATGATTAAAAAAGGTGACACACCTACATTTACTGCACATGTTGGGATAAAGAAAACTCATTTATTATGAATTTCATTAGCATTTCTGTACACTTTATATCTGCAACAGTCAGTCTGTTCATCCTACATTTTGATATGATGGTAGTACTTGTTTATATGTTAGCGATCAAGATAGCTACAGTACATTTTTACACACTATATGTACTAGGTTGTATTTGGCTTTCTTATCGCACATTGTAAGAAATGTACAACATTACCCAGTTATATAATACACACTGATGTGGTATAAACTTAAATATATCATTCTAGAAAATGCGTCAACATCACACACCTCCAATATCAATGAAACTGATCATAGTCCATGGAGAATAATGTCATGTGATGATCCCAACATTAAAAATAGACAGCTGTCCCACACAGTAGTTTAAAAATAGACACTTTGTACCCCCTGACCAGGAGCCAAGATGACTACATTTGACAAAAAAACATCCTTTCCTCTGTTTCCAGCCTCTATACTGCAAGTCAACAAGTTGGGAGGCAAGCAATTTAGGTATGTCAGTTGTTTCTTTATCAATTATCAATACCTCAGTACTGTAGTTTCTGACAGTTTATAAGTAAAGTTATTACTTAATAAACCAATCAATTGTTGTAATTTATGTATCGATTAGGGAGATTGTGAGCTATTACACCATTTATCTTTTCTTTTAAAGAGACAGACTACAGCACATTAGTATAGTCATTTATGATACATATGAAATAAACTGTTTCTTAGCCATATTTCTATTTTTGTTTTGTAGCTGTCCTTGTAGAGTGGAGTAAAGCACTGTCTTCTCTGGGTAATAAATCTACTGTCCTGTCTCTATGCTCTGAAGTTGGAAGTCTTGTTTTATGACTGAGCTGCCAGTACGAGTGGCAAGAGGAAACATGATATTGTGTTACCAGCCATCTGCAGTGCAGCTTAAAACAACCCTGCAACCCAAAACGCCTGTGTGTGTGTGTGTGTGTGTGTGTGTGTGTGTGTGTGTGTGTATGCATCAGCACTGTTATTCTACAGGCTTCACTGATGACACATGACACACATCATAATGGACAAATTGTGTGTCACTTCTAGAAGTGTTATCAGATGTAATATAGGCAGCATAACCAAATAGGATGTAGGAAAACCCCATCTAGATGAGACGACGTTCATTCCCTGCACTGAAGATTTACATTTTCATCTCATGAAAGTTGAAACATAGCGAGAAGGAGTGATGGCTCGTGGCAAGGGCAGGGAAATGTGTGACTTGATGAAGAGTCTGTGAGCGATTCAAAATATATGTGAGTGCATGTGCTAATTCTGGCTAATAGGCCTGGGAGTGATGTTGTTGGCTAAAGCATGGCTCGCTGGATTAATAGCAATTAGATTTTGCTTTTGGTTGAGTTGCCTGGCGCCTGTCACAGCAGTGGTCTCTGGAGTGACACCGCTTGAGAGGCTTTTTTCACTGCCTAAAGCCTAAAACAGGGCTGCAGGCATGAGAGAAAAAAAAACACAGCACTACAAGACATGACTACAAAGAGGGTGAGAAGAAGGACAAAACAAAGGAGCAAGTTGTACCAGTGAAAGATGAATGGAAACATATTCAGAACACTGATTATTGGGCTTAGTATTGGTTGAATGTTTTGAGTTTAAGTACAGATACAAACAGTAGTGTCAAGTGTGGTGTAACCATAATCACTGTTAGCGATTCATTGGCTTTGGTCAGTCTCCAAGGAGGACCTATATCATACAGAGTTTGAGAAAAATCAATGCAACCAAAACAAACAAACATATCCATAAATCTATATTACCAAATATCTCCTGTCACATGAAATTCTTACCCAATCTTATTTCTCTTTCCAATCAGTGGAGTGTACACTGAGCAGTCTGCACCACATCTCTGAAAAAGGTAAGAGGAAACCAATGTCCCTGTGTGAAAGACGCAGAATCAACAGCATATACAGAGCACCTTTAATGGAATCAGCACAGGACGGATTTCATATGTAGGTGTATACTGTGTAAACTACAACAGTGTAGCTGTAGCCTAAATCAGAGCTATTCAATTCGCGGCCCGAGGGCCACATCCGGCCCACGGACCCCCTTTGACTGGCCCACCCCCGACTGACCCAACGTAAGTCGCAAAACCGCATTTAAATCATATTTACTGAGAGTTTTTAGAATTCCCACCCTTTCTCTTGTCCTTGAACGCACTGCTTTCAGTATCGTAGCAACGCCAGACCAGAAAACTCTCTCCAAGTACAACAACCACGAAAAGATGTCACTGACAGGTCAGAAACATAAAATTGACAATGAAAATCGCCGTTTTAACACTGCCTGGACTGAAAAATACGTGTTCATATTACCCCAAAGACTGAACTCTAAGCCACTGTGCTTGATTTGCAATGAAAGTATTAAAAGAATATAACATTCGGAGGCACCATGTTGAGAAACACCGAGCTTTTGGGACAGCATGTCCTGAAGGGACAGAGGAGAGGGCAACCAAGGTGCAGCGCCTCTAGCATCTTATAACAGGAGTTGTTCCACATTGGTGAAGACATTTACAGCACAAGAGAGGGCCACGAAAAAAACGACCTTTCACTGATGCTGAAACTGTTAGAGACTGCATGATTGCAATATTAGACGAGGTAATCCACAACGATAAAATCAAAGCCAGTGTGACATCTGCAGTCAAAAGCGTGCCCCATCAGACACCTCAAACATACGCAGAGTGGAAATATTAGCCACAGATGTGTTTGTGTTTTTGTGTTTGCGGCTCTGCTGAGCGACCTGAAAAAAGTTGAAGTTGTGTCAATCCCAGTGGACGAGTCAACAGAACGGCTTGACACTGCACAGCTAGGTGTGTATGTGTGCGTCTATGATGCTGGACACCGGTGTTTTCACGGGGAGTTGCTCTGCCTTCTACCCCTCAAAGGTCACACAGCCGGCGAGGTGTTCTTTGATAAAATCTTCTTTCAAGACAACGGGTTGGATAAGACTCGGGTCTGTATGCTTGTGACTGATGGTGCTCCGTCTATGACTGGGAAAGTGAGTGGACTGACAGCGCTGTTGCTCCGAGGATGACAGCATTGCACTGTATTGTGCACCAGGCCTTGCTGTGCGCAAAACTAAACAGACACTTCAAAAGTGTCATGGACGATGTTATGGCCACTGTAAACTTCATACACGCAACCTCAAGTCTCCAGCATCGCGTTTTTCGCCAGCTGCTGTCTGACATTTCCGCATCACGACTTACTTCTCCACGACGACATTAGATGTCTATCCAAAGGGAAATCGCTGGAGCGCTTCTGTGCGCTCAAGGAGGAGATTACAGTTTTCCTTCATGACAGCAAGCAAAAAAAAGCAGAAGCGCACCTAAACCGCATAATGGACACAGACTTCATGGCAGACGTGTGTTTCCTCTCTGATTTGTTCACACATTTAAATCGGCTCAACCTCGGACTACAGGGCAAAGAGAAAACCATCATTGATCTGGAGGAACAGACGCACGCATTTCCAGCCAAACTGGAATTATTTGCTGCAGACCTGAGCTCAGGAAGAATGTTGCATTTTCCTACGCTACACAAATGCATCACACCAACGGCACCTGTCACAGCGGCGATGACGGACTTAGTTGCGAAACTAAAAGACAACGTTGCCAGCTGACTGGATGGCCTCTCACTCCCTACAGAGGTGATGCGTTTTACCAAAGACCCATTTTCTGCTCTTGCTACAGACGACAATCTGCTTCAAAGGCAGTGGTCCCTTCTATTGACGAGGTCCAGTTCATTCTTGAACTTGTGGACATGCAGTCATCCTTATCGCTGCCCGAAGAGCTGCGCACAAATGGAGCGATCAAGTTTTGGAGTGACATCAATGTTCACCAGTTCCCAAACCTGTTACTGTGCTTAGCATGTTTGGCTCCACGTATGTGTCAATCAAGTTTTTCTCACATGAACGCAATCAAGTCAAACCTGCGATGCTCCACGACTGATTCCACCCTGCACCACTGCCTTCGTATTGCACTGACTTCTTATGAGCCAAACGTTCCTGCTATTGTTCAAAACAAAACATGTCACTTCTCACACTGATGTTATTAAGTCAGCATTACTTTGAATATGCAGAAGAAGCTTTCATTTTACAGTTATTAAATGTTCACTTGGTGCAGTTTCTTTTGGTGAAATATTTCATGCACTGCCTCAGTTGGCCTTTCTAGTTCAACAAAGGCACTTTTGCAAATACATCTAAAATGTTATAGAAGACTTTACTGTTGCAAAAAGTTGTTCCACATCATTTTTTATTAAACATATGTTGGTAAACAGATTTCTTGTTAATATTATTCTGGTATTCTGATCACAGACACGATATGTCAAATCAATGAAGCACCAAAACACCATAGTGTCACTCAGCTCTTCCCTCTGTCACCCCATCAATATCCATCTGTGCATCTATCCATTCGATCATCTCGTTCCTATTCCTAGGTGCCTCAAAGACACTCATAAGTTCTAGTAGATCACAGTACAGTGAATTGAGTTACAGGCTCTGATTAGGCTGCTGATTAAATGAATATTCTGACACTAATAAGTCAATTCCAAGGCAGTGTATGATAATGATGTCAGTTTGCTAGGGTGCTGAGTAAAGATGATGTGCCAGAGAGTGCAGGTAACACAAAAGTACAGTCTTTTTTGAATTTTGATCACTTTGATTATTCACACAATCTTTGACTAATGAGGGAGCAGTTTTGGGAATGGGCTACTGACCAAAGGTTATGACATCACACGGTCCCACACAGACTAACACATAAACATAAAGGTAGTCAGACAAACACGTTTCATTTAATAATGTCAAGAAAAGTGTATATACAGAAGCAAAACTCAAACCAGAAGTGTAAATATTTGCCAGTAGCTTTACTGTCTGATATTCCACCTGGCTACAGTTTCACCCTTACATACGAGGTGTGTCAGAAAAGATCTACAAATAGATCGTGTGGCATTTGTTTTGTTCAGTCTGCAAGAAGAGGCGAGGGTTGTGGCAGGACAAGTCGTGGCTGCTTCACCATGACAACGCGCCTGCTCACAATGTCCTGAGCATCCAACAGTTCTGGGCTGAGATGAACATCACCGTGATGGAGCAACCTCCCTACTCACCTGACCTGACTCTGTGTGATTTTTTCCTCTTCCCCAAACTTAAGGGAGTCATCAAGGGGACCAGTTTTGAAGACGTGGACGACACCAAGATGGCTGTGACGATGGAGCTGCAGAGGATCGCTGGAGAATCCTTCCAGGAGTGCATGGCGCCGTGGCAGAGAAGGCTGGGGAAGTGTGTTAGACTCCAGGGAGATTTCTTCAAAGGGGAAACTTGTAGTTTGGATTTGAAATATATCTTTTATGACACCAGTCCTGAAACTTTTCTGACATACTTCGTATACAGAAAGACACAACTTGATATTTGATTCTACAGCAGCCTGTTCCTAATCAGTGTCATTCCTTGAAACAGGAAATCTTTTCAGATCTCTAAAAGATCTCTAAGATCTCTAAAAATATTTTAGATTAATATTTGATTGAATTAGGGGAAGTACAATGATTACAGCTGATAGCTAAAACAAAGACGCAAAGTCGATGCAGCAGGACCACGTGTCTTTTTAAGATAAGATATGCCTTTATTAATCTCACAGTGGAGAAATTCACAATTTAACTTCATGCGTTCATCTTCCTTGTCACAGCCAGGTGCCTACGTCACTTACTTTATTTTTATTTTATTGTTTATTTGATGTGGACATCACAATCACATTGGACAGACCAGATGCTTTGTTTGAGTGTTTTAGCACATGTGCTAATTCGCAACACTACTTACAATCCAACTTCATTGCAAATAGAGTGTTTAGAAGACAATGTAGGCAGTGGTCTGTAGCCTACAGCAGAGATGAGGAATGTCCAACAGACAAGGGCTGCTCACCTCACCTCTCTCTATCAACACAGCCTCTCAACAAAACTGTCTCAAGCGCCATCAGTTGAGCAAATCTGATCAGATCTGTGAAACCACAAAAGAATTTCTACAACTATTTTTTGTCACATAAGAAGTGGTACTCTTCAGGAACTGTAAATAGACACTGGTAACTTTTTTTCTTTTTTTTTTAGCTAATGTTCGTAACGTGTAAGTTTACTCTTTTACACAGCTGGGTCCCTAGTTATGGAGGTAAGAAATCTAAAAAAAATAAAATTAAAAAAAAAATTTATTGAAGTCATTTATTAACCTGATTCCAGAATTACCTGCTGTTTAACTAAATATTGGATCCTTGGGGGTCTTTAAGCTGTTGGTCTAACACAGTAAGGTAATTGTAGTTATTACGTTGGCCTCTGGCAGCTTGTGATTGACGTTTGTCTGTATTTTTAAATAATATAACAACCAATTGCCAAAAATGACAATAAGCGATATGTGCTTTCTGAAAGAAGCATGTGGAGAAAAGAATGTATATTTGGATAAGGAGCAGATCACAGGAGGCACTGAATTAGCAGTAAAGTTGTTTTCCAGCCTCTGGTACACTCACACTGTCCTATTCTCTTTCTCAGTGTGGAACCTAGAAAGTGCTTCAGGAGTGTCAGGCTTGGCTGGTTTCCATTCGATTTCCCCTGTGGGTCATCCATCGGCCTGGGGACATGGCGAGCTGGAGCGCCCAACCCCGAGGTGATTAACGGAAGAAAGATGGCTGCAGCTCACAGTGTAAATCCAAAGGCATTTCAGGTGGAACACTGGTGCTTGTCTAGCAGTGAGGGATGGGAAAGGCTTTACCCAATCCAGCACGGAAAACCTCTCTCCCTTTCTGCCCTTACTCCAACTTAATAGAGGAGTGGTAAGGGGAGAGAAGGAAATGTAGATGAAAAAAAAAAAACAAATCACAAAAATAGGTGATAATGACAGAGAGAAAGCTAAACTCAGACAAATAACAGAGGAACAAGTAACAGAGGCTGAGAGCGCTAGAATGACAACCTGTTCTCCCGGGGTGATATTAGTGAACTCCATCTGTTCAGCATCTGGCACAAGAAGCCAAACACCTCAAGCGTCTTGCTCTGGAAATCTTAAATTTAGCAGCCCTGCACTCACACAGAGCGAGACAAGCCTCAGTCCTGCTGAGACGAATAGAGATCACATCCAGGTAAACGTTCCATTTATCATTTAACACATTCTCCTGATTAGAAAATATCTTTAGACATGCAATTAATTACTTCATTATTTATTGATTGAATTTGTCATTTAACCTTGGCAAAGTCAAAATAGCAGCTGAAGATCCTGCAGTCCAAAATGATCTCTTAAAAATTTAGTTTGACAGTTAAGAAACCCAAAATATCTGATTTACAATGATGTCAAGCATAATTTGAAATACTGTGGAAACGGAAACTTTACAGGTGTCTGAATCAATCGCTGTCACATCAAAATCACATTGTCTAACCCCTTGATCCTCAAACTAGCTCCCTCTAGTGGTACACGGAGAACGGCCATAAATATTTTTAAAAATTTAAATTATTTTGAAAATATATATTATCCAAAACATAGAATTAAAATACATAACATTACATATTAAATTCATATCGTCTTTCCTTTATTTTTCTCTTTATCAGTTTCTCTACCATGGTATTTGCTGCTACCTCTTTGCTAGCGCATTCGCCGCTAACTGTTAGCAGTATTCGCTAAGACACCCCCGGTGTGACACGCTGTCAAAAAATCCTGGCGAGGACCCTGAAGGTGGTCCCGTCCAGCTGTATGTCCGTCTGGGATGTTGTCATGGAGCCACGTCTCTGTTAAAGCAGACACACAGCAGTCTTTCCACTCTCTGCGGGTTTCTCTCAGCAAACGCAGCTCGTCCAGCTTGTTGTGGAGGGAGCGGACATTGGAGAGTAGGAGGACGGTCCTGCTGGTCTGGAGGGGTTAGCCTTTAGCCTTTAGCATGGATCCGGCTCTCTTCCTCCTCCTTTGTTTATATTCGTACTGTTTGTGCTTCCTTCTCTCTCGGGTAACTGCCAGCGTAGTCTCCGATCAGACTCCATGTTGGTGTAGTATGTCCACATCACAACCGATCGCCACAATTCCAGCACCGTTCACTGTCCTGACACCCAGCAAAGTCTCCGGGCTGCAAGTTTTGCAGAATGAACGTCTGGCGTAGACAAGACACTCAAAACTTTCACTCTCACTGTCTCCTGAAGGGGCCGCGGCCATCTCATCTACATATCAGCCTGATCGTGCTTTCAGATAAGGCCTTTCTCCTTCCTTTCACGACAACGTATATGTGTGAGAAAGGCTTCTCTTCACTTGCCGCCATCAAGACAAAATCCAGAAGCAGGATGGATGCTGAGCCAGATCTGAGACTACAGTTGACCACGATGGAGCCAGATATCACAGCACTGTGCACAGAGACAGGCCCACCCCTCTCATGAAGCACATGTCAGTTGGGAAAAGTGGTAAACATGCTGCCAGTTCTTAATAACTGTGAACAGTTCATTGATCAGCTTTTCCTGCTCTGTTGCTACAGGTGTTATTTCTAAGGAGCAGAGTGTGAACAGTGAGGACACATTGTTCAGAGCGCGACTGAAAGACTGTATTGAGCCTAATAATGTTCAGACAGGTGTGTGTTTTTGGTCCCACATGTGAAGACGGTGACAGTGATGACCACAAAGGTCTTCATGTGATGTTCATACCCACATAATGCGCTGACTTTTCTAATGCCAATGTTCATTCATGTTATAGATCTGTGATATTTTGTTTTACATTTATGGTTCTGCCAGCATATTGTGTGTGTGTGTGTGTGTGAGAGAGAGTGTGTGTGTGTGTGTGTGTGTGTGAGAGAGAGAGAGAGAGAGAGAGAGTGTGTGTGTGTAAGAAACACAGCTGTTGTTCTTCATGTTCTCTCTAGCTGTGTGTATGAGAGGTAAAGAGGTGCTGCACCTTGTTATGTTCTATATAGTTATAATGCTGCTGTTGTGTACAGTGTGGCTGTGGCTGGCAACAATTATCAATAAATAATCCTCATATTCAGAGTAATCATGCCTCCTTTGTGAACAGTCAGTAGGGTCAGCCTTCACTACTGGATGTTCAGGTTGGTCATTATGGTGGGACTTGAAGAGCTCCATATTTTCTCAGATGGTGCACACTGTAGAAAGTTTGAGAACCACTGGTCTAACCGTCATCTTACTCGCTGGGGTAAAGACAGACCTTAGAGATATAATCTTTGTTCTATCTCATGAGCATTTTATTGTTTCATTTCAGCTTTTCAGGATATTGTCAATCACCTTGTTCCTAATGATGTTATATTGTTGTTTTTTATTCCGTAGGTTTTAAACAATATCAATTGAGTCCTGCTAGATCTCAGTAAAAGCACCTGATTCTGACAATGTAGTCTTAATAGACGGAACTAATTATTGAGTTCATGGTTGCCATGGGTCCGAATTTAAATTGTCGCACACTGTTGGAGGGGGATGGGGCACAATGAGCTTAAATATAGCTCTCCCTAAAATAAGACACCGTTTAACGTTAGGAATACAAAACATCATTTCATGACGAAACGTTTGATGACTGCTGAATACAAATGTTCATGTTCTGTTAGAGTAAATCATGTATATAAGTTAGTTAAAGTCACACTGGTCTCATTTGCATATTTTTTTGTTTCTGTTGTCAGACAATATAACAACTATGAAACAGTGACTGAAATGCAGACGACATGTTAACCAGCAGTATTCCCTGAGCCAGGCTCGTGTGCTGCACTGCCAAGCTAATGATTTTATAACTTATACTTCCTCATGTATTCTCTCCTCCTGTTACCCAGAAATCCTCCCTCCTCTGCCATCATGGAGATCTTCCAATTACAATGCCTATAAAAATTATTCACCCATCTCTTAGAAGTTTCCCTGTTTTATTGCTTTTCATCATTTAGTAATGGTCAATTTAATTTGGCTTTCTTTAAGAGGAATTTTCCAAGGATACTCTTTCATGGCAAAGTGAAAGTGTGATTCTTTGAAGTAAAGTCAATAATTACAAAATAGAATGCAATTTTTAAGAAATGCTCATAAATAAATCCCAACTAGAGTCCACCAGAAGGAATGTAGAAGACTATGAATTCAACTGGAAAAAGCATGGTGGTGGCAGCATCATGATGTGGACATGCTTCTCAGCAGCAGTCCTTAGAAGGCTTGTCAAGGCAGAGGGTAAAATGATTGCAGCCAGCCTGATAATGTCACCAGAAGAGCTGACTTAGAAAAAGATCTGTCTTCCAGCAAGACTATTACCCTAAGTATACCACCAAAGCTACCAAGAAATGATTTAACGACAACCAAGGTAATGTTTTAGAGTGGCCAAGGCAGAGCGCAGACCAACTGAAAATTTGTGGATTGGCTTAAAAATGGCTGCTTACCCATGATCCCCTTGCAACCTGAGGGAGCTTAAGCAGATGTGCAAGGCTCATTGAGACCTGTCCACACAGGCTCAATGCTGTAACTGCAGTCAAATACTGACATGAGGGGGGTGAATAGATACACAATAAATTATTTTACATTTAGTATTTTTATTAATTGGCATTGCTTGGTAAACATTAGTTTTTACTATGGTATGACATCTGACTTTGTTTAAGTAGTCTTTCAAAAAAGTCAAATAAAATTGACCCTAATTCAACACTGAAGACTAATAAAAGGTACAAACTTACAAACAGGGTGAACACAGGAATTGTACTTAAATGGATCTTGAGAAGAAGAGATTTAAGGAAGCAGGGAGAAACATTAGGATGATCAAAACAACTATGTTCAGGTGTATTTACATGTATGTTAATTGCGCCGAGCAACAAAACATTTTTCCTATTTTTCTGGCTCTCACAAACATTCACGTCTGGTCAGCTGCCATGCAACTGACTGTGCTGGTCGTCCACCACTCACTGAACAGAGCAGATGAGAGGTGTGCCATGATAACCAGCTGCAGACACTAGAACACTCAGCTCAGAACAGCAGTCAAACAGTCATTGGAATGAATGATCTGTGCAGTGTTTTGAGCTGAAACCTGAAAGACGCATTCTGTGGACTTGCTAGACTTCCAACAACAAGCATTACAGGCGACCTTTAAACTAGCCAGACGTAAGCTTTAATTGTCTTGCAGAAACCAGTTAATCTGACGTAACAGTATAATAAATCCTCTTGGTTGATTGTGGCAGCAGTCATTGACAATTTGTCAGATTGCCTGGTTCATTAAACCACATTTCATAATAAATTCCTTAAAGCAACATTGATTTAAGTTGTCACAATCTGAACTCTATGATTGAATTTCAATCTACAAATTGGTGGATTACCTGTCAGGCTCTACCTCGTCTACTCATGTGCTTCTGACAGGAGGACAGGTGGAGGTGATTGCAGGGAGTGACAAGTCCTTAATGACTGGAGTTTGACGGCGTTATAGGGATAGTTAGTGCTGCTACTCCAACTTGGTGCAACCATGCCATGTCAATGTAGCTGACAGGGTTAATAACTGATATCACCTTAGCAGACAGCACCGCTCTGCAGGTTGAGCCATTGTCACAACCCAAAGTCTCTTCCTAATTCTTTTAGCCAGAATCTTCAGCATGTGTTTGTGTCACAGGATCAGTCATCCAGGCAGTGTGGCTTCCTGACATGACGATGACAGTGCGGTGTGTTGGTTCGACTACTTTTCGATGGCCATAAAATTTGACACAGACATTCATGTTGCGCGGCAGAATAATTCCATTTAAAGCTGCAAGCAGTGATAATCAGGCCTTCTGACCTTCGTGCATGTCAGAGTGCAACACAGCTGAGTTCATTTATTACAGTGATGTAAGATTTGTTCAGGCCAGGATTCCTATCAGATGTTGCACAAAGTGGTTACATAGCTCTTCCTGTGTCTACTGAGTAGCATTAGAGAACACCCATCACTTAAACGTCGTGTAGGTGTATATCAGGCACCTTAGACACCGTACAACACACCCTGTAAACTGCATGTCAATCAGACGATGGTTGTCCTTCCTGGCAGTAGGTAGACTCAATACTGACATTTACATGTGTTCATGCCTCGACTCTTATCAAGCATGAGCAATGTGGGGCAGACTGGTTAATGCACTTTCATTTTACAACAGCTTTCTGTTTACTAACCAAATGTTCAAATTTGCTGCGTTGCCACAACAATGATGTTCAATTAAAAGTCACAATTTTGATAGCTTTGTGTTCAAAAGGTCTTTAGATCGGCGGTCCCCAACCACCGGACAGCGGACCAGTACCGGGCCACACAGAAAGAATAAAAACAGGATTTTTATTTTGAAAAATGACTAGATGGCGTGCCGTCCCTGTGCTTGTTTGCCACACTTGACTGTCAGTTTTCATGCCCGATCGTAAAGGAAGCCGTTAATCCAACTGCTGGCAAAATGAATAAAAACCAAACGTCTCTGGAGAGCTTCTTTGAAAAGAGGGAGAGACTCGATGCTGAGACCGAAGAAAAAATAAAAACATATTTGGCAATAAAAAGTCATTTGTTTACAACACTTTTTTAATAGAAAAAAAAAGATCATTTGTTATGTGTGAGATGACCCGTACGTGGAAAACTGTCTTGCTTGAAACTGGTCTTTGGCGCAAAAACGGTTGGAGGCTGCTGCTTTAGATGACACCACCACCAGCCCCCATCCCCCACGTCTCATCTGGAAGCTGCAACTTTTGTAGGGCATTCAAGCCAATTTTGCAAACACAATAATATTCCTCAACAATTTCCTCAACAAGCATGCCCGTTAACAATCTACTTCTCTGGCCAGACAGAGCTCTGACGTATTTCAAAGAATTTGAGCTGAGTTTAAATGTGCGGAACCCTATTCCATCCTTACCTCGTATGGGGTCAGTAGGAGAATTTATCTTGGAGACTGAGCGACAAATAGACAACATGAAGTCTAACAAGACAGCTCAAAATAGACAAATCACCAAAGGAGCAAAAGAGCTGAAAGCACAACAGAGATGTAAGATACACAGAGGGAGAGGTCACTAGAGATTAACAGATAGAAGAGGGCATTGCTCTTGAAAATACCTCCCTCTGGAACGAAGACAAATTGGGCTATGCCCTCGTCTCAGTGGCCCTCAAGTCCCTATTTCTCTTTGTGGAGGAAACCAGTGTCTCCCAAGCATTAAAGTGGAAAAACTAACGCCACTGCAAGAATTTAATGAGGAGGGCTCTGCACTGCTCTCCACTCAGTGTGTGACACAACACTTCTTGGCATGTAGTGATTTTCTCTCTTCTTTATTCACTGCTTTTATTCCTACTGCCTACACTGGAGGAATGAAGTAGATATCCAGGCTTGAAACCAGTCCAGGCTCACTCGGTCCTCAGTGCTGGCATACAAAAAATACCACTGTGAAAATAGGCCGGAATTACACGCTTTATCAAATCTTAATGTACCAATCATGTAGCATGCCACGTCAAAAGAGTCTCCTGTACACACGGATAAATATGAACACTCACCCATCATTGGGTTTTTACTGTGATGCCACACTTGGTAATGGGTGAGAATACTTGTGCAACGACTCATTTAAAACTTTATATTTTTATTCCTACAATTCTGTAGAAGACAGTTTTCACTTTGACATGGAAGAGGCTTTTTTTTGAAAAATTCTTGTCAAAACAGCCAAATTATACTGGCAATGTTGAAAAGCAAAAGAGGGGAAAAATACTTCCAATAGGCACTTAAATCCTTAAATGCACCTTGAGGACAAAAGGAGTGAGGAGAAAGGATGCTTCAAGAAATGTGTGTGTGTGTGTGTGTGTGTGTGTGCCTCAAATAAACATTCTAAATCTTATCTATAAGAGGACTGATGTCTACAGAATGATGACTTTCATGTAGAGACACAATTATTAAGTGTTTTCTTGTACGTAGCGGTTCCATTCTTATACACCGTTACAACAAAAGGAAGTGCATCCCTGTCACTTCAAATAAGCATTACAGTATTTGCATTGTTTTTACAATGAACAGTAAGCTGTTCTCTCTTATGTAAAATTAAAAATACACACCCCTCACTGGTAACTCTATGGAGCAAAAGTTTGTACTGAGATTTGAATCTTTTTTTTTTTTTTTCTCAGTACTTCCCAATGTAATTTTTAGTAACAGACTTAATCAACCTCTGAACGCAGGATTAGCATTTCTGGACAGATTTTCTTTCATTTTCCAGATACTTTTTTCAGCTGCTCTTTGTTTGAGGGTTGTGTTGCTCCACCTTTCTCTTTAAAATATTCAAAAGATGTTCTATAGGATTTAAGTCAGATGACGTATTTGGCCAGGTCATAGTTTGTCCCTTTTTCTTCTTCACTAGGAACTCCTGTATGATTCTGACAGCATGTTTTGGATGTTTCTTACGCTGGAATGCTCCTTGTCAACTGGGCCTCTGCAGACTGGGAGTAATCCTGTCAGCCATTATCTTGGTATGCGTTCATGGTGCCTATTATTATTGTCATTTTCTTTTTTCACTCCTGCAGCCCCACATCATCACACTCCCACCTTTGTGTTTTACTGGTGGAACTATGCATTTACTGGTGGAGTTCTGACAAGAGTCACACCAACATGCTGGATAGGGTTAGTCAGACAAATGTATCTTGATCCCATCTGACCAAAAAATGCACTTCCGATATTCACCAGGTTTCCTTTCATGTTTTGTTTGTTTTTTTTTTTTTTGGGGGGGGGGTTTGGGTTTTTTTTTAGCAAAGTTTAATCTTGCAAGTTTGTGCAGAGGAGCAAGCAAGGTTTTTTTTTGTTTGTTTCATTTGTTTTTTGAGGTTGATGTTGTCCAGTGTCCTTCACACTGTCTGAGCTGCCACTGAAACTCTGATTTCAAATGATAACACCTGGACTTTGTCTCAAGCACACCAATCTGTTCTGTGTTTAAAATTCACAAGGTCTTCACCTTACTATGTGAAGTGCTATGAGATGACATATGTTGTAAATTGGTGCTATATAAATAAAATTGAATTGAATCAAATTATTCAGAGCTAGAGTGTGAAAGCAGCACACTGTCCACGGCATCTGTTCTATCCTTTCTAATTACTGCTGCAGCTGTGTTTCCACTGACTTTTGGTTGATCCTATATTCTTTTGCATATTTGTGAAGTCTCAAAAGTAGATTTCCCAAATTCCCCTCTTAATTCTTTTCCACGAGGAACCTTGTGGCAGATGTACAGACAGACTCAAACCATTGTTCCAAAGCTGAGAAGGCTCTGGTGTTTAGAGGTCATTTCATCAACATGATCATGAAACAAGGCCAACTGGAAATCACAAGAGTACTTAATTTGTGTGAGGCTGTAAAAACAAGCTCTCACATTAATGCCTGATGATAGTCTAGAGTACATACATAACTGAACTGTGTAAAAACATAAAAATAAATACATTGCCTTGTGGGCTGCAAGGTGGAGCAGTTGGTAGCACTGTTGCCTCGCAGCAAGAAGGTCGCCGGTTCGCGTCCCGGTGGGGGCACCGGGATCTTTGCATGTTTGCATGTTCTCCCCGTGGGTTCTCTCCGGGTTCTCCGGCTTCCTCCCACAGTCTAAAAACATGTTGAGGTTAATTGGTGATTCTAAATTGTCTGTAGGTGTGAATGTGAGTGTGCTTGGTTGTCTGTCTCTAAGTGTAGCCCTGTGATAGACTGGTGACCTGTCCAGGGTGTCCCCTGCCTTCACCCTAAGTCAGCTGGAATAGACAACAACCCCCCTGTGACCCTAGTGAGGATTAAGCCATGTATAGACAATGGATGGATGGACATTGCCTTGTGACATACATCTGCTTGTTCGACTTACATATATTTGTATTGATGTTCTATTTTTCTCCTCATAGTGACAAAACTGCTCTTAAGGGTTAAAAATATGTTTCAAATGTGAGAACATCTTGTCTTTGTCATTATACTCTGTTCCAGAACCCAGATCTCAGCAAATAACCTGCTGAGTAAAACACTATTATCACTGATGGGACTGATGGCCAGAACTACACAAATGCAACACAGGCTATAAATAGCCCCAATTGGGTTTCCCCTTAGGCTTTGTGTCTTAGCCAATCTTAGCCATTTATCTTCATAAAGGGGTAATATCATATTTATTTCCTCATCAGCAGCAAGGAGGAGATTTTAAAAGATATCCTTATTGTGTCCATAACACTTTGCATCTTAATGCTGACTTTGAGATTCATCCTGAATCCTAATTTTCATAGTTTGATTCATTTATGACTTTTACTGCAAACGCTACTTTGTGAGCACTTTAAAACTATAAAAATAAGTTATCTTTTTTCTATTCTGAAGTATGTCATTTACTTTATGGCCAGTTTGAGCTGCAGGTCTCGTGTGTTCAGAATACAAATCATTGGTTACAGGAGTCTGTCAAAGTGAACAAAACGGATCAAAGAAAGTAAAAAAGAAAGGGTAAAATAAAAACAAAGAGGAAAGAGAGAAGATCAAAAAATAGCAAGGAGAGCTGATGATAACCAAAAAGAACACATGGGAAGAATGAAAACATGAAATATGTGCACTTTTTATGAAAGTGCAACAAAGTAGAAAGAGTACACTGTTAAATAAGAAATAAAGGATAAATAGCATAAAATGAGCACCAAGTAATGAAGTAAAGAGCAACCACAAATGCAACCTAAGAAACCAAGAAAAAAAAAAAAGAAACCAAGAGAAACGGATGTGTACTAAACTGTTAAGTAAAACAGGAGCACTGTCATCTAACCAAGACACTGAATGTCATAGGAAGATGGTGGCACTTCTTCCACCTTTCTCAGAGTAAAGGCAGCTGCTTCCATTCCACTGTCAGCATGAGTGACTGATGGAAGTCGAGTGAAGTGCATTTCACCATTCAAAATGAGAAAGCGGTCTAGGAAATGGCAGGAACACCCATCTACACCTTTCACTGCTGTATCGGAAAGCTGTCAGTGCTCTGGAGTGAATGGCCACCTATCCAGCCTGACAAAAGACCACAAAATGTCTGAAAGTCTTGACATGTGGCAAGGTAGTTGCGAAGGAGGAAGAAGGACCTGTGGCCTGAAGAACTACCACCTGGCAAATGTCAGTCTGTCAACAATATCTTGTCGAATCGCATCTTGCAGCTTCCAAAATGACTAGCGGTGTCACAAGTTTCAATCTAGGGGGTGAGCTCTTGCTTTGGTTTTCATTGTATCCATTTGTTTTCCTATCCCATCTCCTTCTCTCCTCACCTCCCAGTGTTTGTTTGGCGTCGCCATCAGTTAGACTCTTCAACCTCCATGCTGGCCGACAGCCTGTCAGTCTAAGCTCTTTTTAACACAGAGCAGCCCTGCACAGTGACACAGAAGCTCCCCTGGCATCGCACTTAGCAAAATGGAAGAAGGGCTTGGCTGTGTATACCTCTCCACTCTCATCAGCATCTCGTGCTGTCTCTGTGTCTTTCTTTTTCTCTTTGGTTTTGTGCTCTCTGTGCAGTGTTTCTGCATGCATGCAACCACAGCCTGCCATGGTGTCTATCAGGATTCCCTGGTTCACCAAGAGGGAGTGGAAATAAAAAGCAGAGAAGAGTCCAGGCTTTTGTGTCAGATTTACATTGAACTCATCTTTTCCTCTGTTGCCTTTAGGGTTGAGTAATTCTGTTTTGTGTTTTAATACTAATGTTTTGACAAAGCTACAGTTATCACTCAACTGTCCATTGTCCCTTGCCATGACAGCATTTTTTTTGCTTTCTTTATAACCTGTTTTGGTTTTACAGAATAAAACGTCACTGTTTCTAACATAGACTTTGTACAAACGATGTGTGTAGTGGTCATCCATTGGTTTAGGGACTGCCTTTTTGACATGTCCATTTTGGCATTAGGCCATTAGCATCTTTCACATTTGAAACCAGACATAACGAGCAGGAAGTGAACCTGAACAAGAATCAGAGGACACTGGACATCACCATACAGTAGCAACCTGTCAATCAAACTGTCGTCTCCTGCTGGCTGTTAGAAAGAACGCATTGTAAGGCACTTCCTCACTGGCTTCACTTGTCAGACCTGGAGGCTACGTCTGTCTATGTCTGAGGAAGAAGCTGCTAGGCTTAGCTAGTAGCTAATGTAGACAGCCTCAACGAGCTAGTTAAAAGCTGCACAAAGCTACAGATACATTCCCCACCTCTGGCCTCTCAGTTACAACAGTCAGATGATCTTTCTCTGCGATCACAGTACATGTTCCAGTCGCCGTTTTCCTGCATGTGTCCTTCTTTTCAGAATTGTATTCGTTTACAGAGAAATGAAAGTAATGACAAGCATGTAGCCCAAACACAGTAAAAGCACATATTTCATCACAAATAAACGATAATTGCTATGAACGACATCGTTGGGATCACCTTTAGAGCGATCTCAGAGCAGCTTCTCTCTTCATTCCCACTGTGATGAAAAACGCTCAGTGGCACAACTGTGTGGAGAAGCTGTGGTGATTTTCTCAGTGTTTTCTTATTTCCAAATCGTCTACGAACGTATACATACTCAAAAAGTTTATACTGCATCCTAGTGTAACGATTATAATGCAAACGATTCCCACTGAAGTATACCAACCCAATGTATCCCAGCTGCAGACAGCTGCTGATCATCCGGCTCTAGTTCTGTTGATATATCACTTTACTAAATATGAAAACATTTCAGCCGAGAACGTCACCATGAAGATTACCAATGTGTGTTCACTTCATCCAGAAAATGCCTGGATATTTTATTCCTTTTATATTTGAATGAATACAGAGCTTATAGCAGGTGGAGCACACGGTAACAACTCAGCACCGGTGTGTACAGAATGTTAACGATGGTCAGTGTGTCCACACATCTTCACAGTGATCTCTATAGTTATTACTATGGACACACCACAACAGTAAAACTGGTTAATGCCTGACTGTCAGAAGAAAAGAAAGACAAAAACATCACAGCATACACTGACTGATGGGGAAAAAACGTGTCCCAGACACGAAAGATAAGTCCAACTGAAATGTACTAGTTTGAAATTCATAATGAGGACATGGAAAAGTTGGGCAATTCCTGCCCCTGGACACAAATCAATAGACTAAACCTTCATGACTATTTCAGGAAGCGCCATGAGACTGGGTTGTGGCTGGATAAAATACATTCTAGTGGCCACCAATTAAATATTGGTTTACTAATCAGGCCTTGTTTCCTCGCTGAGAAAAATTGTCATCTCATTGATGGATACAATTCCTCTTTCAAGCAAAGCAGTATGTTCTGTGACCTTTTTATTCTTTCAAGACAATGTACGTGGAGTTATGGTGGAAAGATCCAGCGTCAAACTATGTCTGACGCTGGATTGAGGCTTTTATCGAGAGCATTAGTTCTATCAATGAAATGTTTACTTCAGAAGCATGGTGGTGATAATGGCAGGACGAGGTAGGAAGGAAGCATAACGTAGCAAATTAGAATGAACTGAGTGAGAAACATGGAGAGAGGTGGCAGAGAGGGTTGTCAATGATGTTCTCACAAATCAGCTTTAACAAGCTGGACTGAACTCCCATTAACAAGGCCTCTCCAAAAATGGTAGAGAAACACAATCTCCTCTGCTCTAAATAATATGACAGTGGATTCGACTAAAACAGTGGAACAGTGGAAAGGGAAGGGGGAAGGACAAAAGTAAAATCCTTGTGCTTCTTGGAGAGCATACCTCATTTCCAGCAGTCCATTTAGCCTGTAAACAAACATAGCAGCTGCTGTAGGGAAGACAGCTTCATGTTTCCTGGTATTCTCTATCTACATTTATTTACTATGGAGCATCAAGTTTATGAGGTGCAAAGAAGAAGAAAAACTGATGAGAAACAGATTAAAAAACTATCAGGCACGCTCAGCTAAACAGAGACACTAATCGAGAAACAAAATAGACAATGCTCCATGCTCTGCTCCACTCATGGTATTCTTGAGATATCATTAGCACCTCTGCACTTCATATCATCATTTCTGTTGTTATCATTATCAGACCAATTTATCTTTAGTTTCCCCCTGTGTGCAAAATAAAGAATCATTTCCTGTTAAAAATCAATAGCACACAATAAGGGATGTTTTTCTTTTATCCCCTTTTATCTGGCTCCCACTCACTCAAGCAACTCCATCCTAATGACAAGGCGACAGCGACTAAAGCGGCATCCTACATGGATAACTGCCTGATGCCTCTCACACCTCTGCTGCATCTTACATACATACACACAAACACAGCACGCTATCTTTTAATCAATCTATTAAGGAAAGCCTGGGTGGCGTTGACAGCCTTCGCGCTGACTGATAAAGTGACCTGTGAGCCGACATGTGAGCGTTTTTCTGGCCACAGCAGAGGCCAGATAATAGCTCGGTGAGCACCGAGATGATGATGATGATATTGTTGACAACCAAGGGCCACGAAGCATATCCAATCTCTTTTCTAAATGTCAACCTTCTCTTCGTATCGCTTCAACAAAAAGGCTCACACAGAAAAGGTTTGGGACACAAATGCCTGCTTAGAATGATTAACAAACCCACTTGTCTCATTTGTCTCTGGATTGAACATGTGTATGTGCATACACATTTTCACAGAAGACAAAGAGAGCGTGAATTAGGAAGGAAAGAGACAGAGATCGATGGAATGAGGGCTGTGTGTTTGTGGGGGTGAAAAGATGTGCTAGCTCATGCGCTTGTTGTGAGATTACAATGACTGTTCTGTTTTTCCTCCCAGCCAGGAGCGACAATGCCCATTCATTTTACACAGCGGAAAGTGACAGATTGAAGGCCAAACATCTCTTTCTTTCCACATCTCTTCTGTCTTCCTTTTTCTTTTTTCTCCCTCTCCTTAGTGTGTTTGCTTAACCCAGGGCTGAAGTGCAGCACAGTGACAGGAGCGTGATGCCTCAATGCTGACACCACACGCTGCAGACGGAAAAGGAAAAGTGATGCTCTGTGTCAGATAGCAGGCTCCCCGCAGTGATGTCCACTGCTCTCCGGGGACATAAACAAAAACAACAAAAAAACAACAAAAAGCAGATGTTTCTGTGAATGCAAACTGACCATTATGAAGGCAACTGGGAGTGTGTTGGCAGCAGTCAGGTCACTTGTGCGGACACAACAGGACGCACAAGGTTACTGTATTTCTAACAGCACTTGGCTGAATCATTGCGGATGTTGCTTTGCAGCGAGGCATGACATTATTAAGGTGGACTTCCGAGTAAACAATACACGCTACTCTTCAAAAGCTAAGAGGATAAAGAGCTTACAATGCTCTTGCAACACTGCAGGTTGGAGATGAGGTGATAATTATGGGTGTCACAACTCTCCCAGCTGAGGAAGTCATAGGAAGAAGTTTTAAAGGGAAGTTGTATCCCTGAGGAATCAACGGACAAACACACAATCTCATGGACATGATGTGAAAAAAAAAATAGTGACCTCTTTTAGAGTAAGAATCTTTCATATTTCATGTTTCACTGAGGCTGGCTGACTAAATGAACCAGACAAAGCTAAGGTCTTGAAATCAGAGCATGTGTATCTTAAATAAAAGACTGAATTCATAGTTTGATCATAAGCATAAAAATGTCATAGTACATAAGGGAAATAAAAGCTGTGTGTAACAGATACACTGTACAGCAGGGCAACTATCATCAGTTAAAAATGTTAACCTGAGCATAACCACCCATCTCTTTATCATGAAAAAATAGTAAAACACGTTATTATTTCTTGATTAACATGTCAAATTATAGTATTTATATGTAATTTTTATGTAATGATAGTTGTTTACTTGCATTAACGAAACACAACAATTAGTGGTTGAATGTTATGCTTGATTCATTTCTGAAGCCCAGTGAGCCGGCTCAATTTTGGGTATGAAAAAGTGAATTCAGTTTGAAATTCCCCATTCCTGTTCAAAATGTGGGCTGCAAGGTGGATCAGTGGTTAGCACTGTTGCCTCGCAACAAGAAGGTCATCGGGTTTGCATCCTGGTGAGAACACTGGGATCTTTCTACGTGGAGTTTGCATGTTCTCCCTGTGCAGCGTGGGTTCTCTCAGGTTCTCTGGCTTCCTCCCACACAGTCCAAAAACATGTTGAGGTTAATTGGTAATTCTAAATTGTCCACAGGTGTGAATGTGAGAGTGCTTGGTTGTCTGTCTCTAAGTGTAGCCCTGTGATAGACTGGTGACCTGTCCAGGGTGTCCCCTGTCTTCACCCTAAGTCAGCTGGGATAGACTCCAGCCCCCTACGACCCTAATGAGGATTAAGTGGTGTATAGATGATGGATGGATGGTAATTAGTAATAGTAGTAGTACTATTTTTTTAATATTAGATTTTTCAAGCTGCACAAAATTAATCAACCTCCATGTGCAAGTATTGTTGAATTGAATTGCATTTTCAACACAGTACAAATAAAAATGTTTCAACAATCTTAAAAAAAAAAAACCTTACCCCCTATCATCTTTACTCGACACTGATCAGATATTTTTGGAAATAATTTCTTCAGATATGTTGATTGTACTTCTGTTTAAATTTGTAAGGTCTATACCTCACTATGTTAAGCGCTATGTGATGACATATGTTGTAAACTGCACTATATAAATAAAATTGAATTGAGTTGGACTTCATCAGCCACCATCACAATCAACATTTGCATGTGGCCCATGGGTGGCGTATTTTTAACAGAAGGTTGATCTTGCCTTTCCCCATATTTTTTCAAACCCAATCTTCCAACTAAGGACCCTATTATAGAAAAGCACAGCAGGCTGAAAGTAAGAAGAGCAGAAATTGAGAGCCTATGGATGATGATACCCAGCAGGAGAGAAGCACACTCATCCCTGTTTTTACATCATCTGCCAGACGTTCAACATGAACCAGCCGCCTTGGGCTCACTTGAGGCCGGTATCATGACAGCATGCAGTCAAGCTGAGGGGGAAGAGGAGCAAAGGGGGGGCAAGTATAGACAAAAGTAAAAAAGAAAGAGAGAGAGAGAGTGAGAGAGAGAGAGAGAGAGAGAGAGAGAGACAGAGAGAGAGAGAGAGATGATCAATGTGCCATGTCCTGGTCCAGAGTTTCACCCTTTGGGGACAATGCTCACTTCCCCTGACATTCATCATGTCACAAAGGCATCACCAACTGAAAACTGAAAATCCAAAATCCATCCATTTGTACCTTTCCTAAGCAGAATTTCAATTTCACTTCTGTTTTTTTCTTATGTTTTTAAGATTTGTGTTTGTATATTCAACTGTAAAAAGGGAACTAAAGAGAGAATTTTATGTTTAATGAATGCTGTCATCTGTACAGCACTAATTAGCATTTTTTTTTTTACTGTTGGTGTTTATATTTATTTATATTTTTTACTGGATTTGTAACACTTCCAGTCAATAAAGAAAAATGGGGAAGTTTGTATTTATCTTCAGTTTTTAGTCTGTGAAAAACAACTCTGTTGTTTAGCCGTACAAGTAATCCTTGCATTTCCCTGGTTTGCCAAATATAAATTCTCAACTTGTGGATCAGATTGTCCTTTCCATGCCTCCATCCATCGCTACCATCCAACTCTCCCAGCAGCTTTTTTTATTTGTTGGCTCACGTGACTCAGATTTGTGGTCAGATGGAATACAAGACTCCCTGTGCAG
>NW_007578168.1:487927-492463 GCF_000690725.1 Stegastes partitus
TGTGTGTGCATGTATGTGTGCACTTATGTGTGTGTGTGTGTGTGTGTGTTGTGTGTCATTCCTTAAGACTGATAAGACATATAGGAGCTAATCTAGGCAAGCTGAAAACTAGGCTAATACTGTTCAACGAACTGGATCTGAAAATGTGCCGCATCTATAGACAGCTACAGGGTTTCATACAAGCTTGATGAATTTTAACACTAAAGTGGCTCCTCAGGCTGGGGATTGGGGACCAGTGAAAGTCAGCTATGTGATAGAGGGTATAGTGGAGTCATTCATTCCTTCCTCATGTTACCACTAAAACAGAATTTTTGAAGCATGCTTTGTTCACCCAGTCTGTTAGCAGTATGATAGCAGAACTGGGTTTCATATCACCACATTATCAGTAACAGGTCATGACACAACATTAGCAGAGCATCAGTGATTTTCTCACATCATAATGCAAAAGGTTATATTTTAGATTTGTAATTTAGTGGCCTTACACTCTGACTTACATTTCTGAGCTTATCTGCCTTCTCTGGCAAACCGTGAATGCCTCGCTATCATCCCATATTATCATTACAGATACATCAGTGTCTTTACTAAAAGCACTATTAGAAATGAATGAGATCATGTACATATTTGGTCAGAAATAAAAAAGACCATTTATCCCTTTTGTTCAATCTATTAAATGTCAGCTAATTCTGGTACTTTACTTGATGACAAAGAGACTCCCAGCTGGACCTCCTTTGTCAAACATTGCATATGAACCTATCTGCATTCTTTCATGCTGGCTGGGTTCTGATGAAGATGAGAATGTCGCAACTCCAATGTCCAACTCATGAAGCTCTTGTTGGAATAGCTTGTAAAAGCAACATTTCTAGAATCTTTCACAGCTAGAGGAATGGTGTATATGGACACTAGTCAAGGTCAAATTTGATTTGTAGGGTTTATTTTCTAATCTGATACAACAGTGTTCTCCTCATTAACGTATGAGACAAAAAACAACACAAAATATGTTATCTGACTTAAAAATGAGCTCCTGAGGGTTTACATTCTGGAGGCTTTGGACCGAACAGCCTGAAGTCCATGGCCCACAGATATATTATTCAGCAGTAAGTCTTCTGCATGCAAAATGAATGTGTGAAATAGTACAGTTTTCTTACATAACAGATACATGTTGTAGGTCGTTACTAACAACTCAAATGACGAACAATCAGTGTTACACAGTCGTATGGATACCTCGAGTCAAATGTTAAGATTTGTGGATCCCCTGTGTGGTTCTACATGACAGATGCAGATATGAAGTCTGCTTTCCCTTCAGCAGATCTGAGCCTCAGCTGTAATTTGGGGCTTGTGTGCCTGAGTGTGTGAAGCGTCTTCTCAGTCCTGCTGTCGTGCTTCAGAAGGTGAGATAACGGCTGTGGCGTACGCGCCGCCAGCTGACAACCATCACATCTTCCTCGGTTTTTCTATCCATATCCCCGCCCAAACTACCAGCGTACCCTGCCTGCTGCTCTTCTAATGGCATTGCAGCCAGCTGTGTTTTCGCTTCTTCAGTTTGATTGCCATGTCAGGGGTTAAAACGGAGGGAAACTGCACAAAATTGGAGAGCTGAAGAGGTAGGACGAAGGAACATCAGAATCTATACGGAGGAAATTGGCTTCTGTGATAAAGTTATGCTTTGTTTGGGGGTGGAGGGTCCAAACAGGTTACTGAGCTGCATAATAACCATGCTAGAAGCTGATTTTGTATTTCCATAGTTCCCACTCAACGTGCTGGTCCCTGAGCAGCACATCAAGCCAAACCACATGAATATTCTGAGCCAGTGACCCATTACAGGATATTCAGTAAAAGCACATGATTTATTATCAGCTTATCTGGGATGCATTTTGTCCTGACAGCACCACAATAAAAACCGCAATCCATAAGCAACAACAACAACAAAAAAAAAGCCCTGTGGTTGAGAAGGGAGATTAAACTTACCAGGATGACACTCGGCCCAAAGGAGCAGGACGGCTGACAAAAGGAGAAAGAAAATCCAGCAGCAGGAACAACACGATTGCAGTATCCTCCACATGGTAGTAATATGCAGGTCGACATGCAAACAATTAGCAGCAACAACTGTTGAGTTTCCCCTTTCTGCTGTCAGATCAGTGATGTCTTTGCTGCGTAAAAAGCAGCGCCGGAGACGCAGCGCAGACGGACACTGGGCACGATGGAGATGGAGGGCGGATAAATTTACTTAGATGTCCAGTAAAGAGTCTTTCGATCCCAGAATCCCCCGATATTCCCGGATATGGACATAACACTTAAATACTGATGTTATGGAGGAGCGTGTGCATGCAGCAAGGGGAAAGCGAGCTCAGACACGACGGTCCGTTCAGCGCGTCGTCGCTCCGACGGCTGCGGCGGTGATGGCAGCGCTCGTCGAGCACACGGAGAGAGAACAGTGGGGTTTGGTGGTGGTGGTGATGGCAGTGTAGATGTGCTGGACGCTTTCCATTCCTCCATCCATCCAGGAAGTAACGTGTGAGCCCAAGTCTGGCGGAGACTTTAAAACAGTGTCAGGATGAGAGAGAGAGAGAGAGAGAGAGAGAGAGAGAGAGAGAGAGAGAGAGAGAGAGAGCGCTCATTCCTCTGGATCCTAGCGCCGCCGAATGATATCATGCACAAGGAGGAGGAGGGGTGCTGTGGCTCTAATAAAGCGCCTCCAGTTTAGCAACACACAAGATTTGATCTCTGAAGGAGGTGTGTGTGGAGGGAGTGTGTAGGTACTGGGGCCGTTAAGTCAGATAATACAAGAGCAGCAGTGATCTCCACTTCACCTGTCTGTATGTACTTGTGCATTTAGTTCACTGTCAAGGGCAGCAAAGACAAAAGGCAGAATGTCTGTAAATGGTGCAGAGGCATTACAACGATTTTGACCCCTGACACCTCTCTCCCCCTTATAACCCACAGACATGCAGATCCGGTGGTGTGTTGACATGCCACTGGGCTAAACCACTGTCCTACAGTCAACATGCATCTAAAGGTTTGGCTCAGAGGTTCATTGCAGCACAACATCATAACTGACCACTAATTCTTATTGTAAGACACGTCCAGATAAAATAACGTACATAAGTATGTATACAAACCAAAGTGGACACGTCACAGTTGTAAACAAACTATACAATGAAATCTCAATACATTTAATTTTGGGTTTTGAAAGCAAAGCAAACGATTTGCCAAAGAGACCATGTGTTGGTCAAAGCCGATGATATGCATGCAGAGATCATCATCCTGATGGCTGAGGAAAGTCCTGTCAGGATGGTTTCCCTTTAGTCAGAGGAAACATATAGTTCCATACTATACAGACTACATAGAGAAATGGCAACCCACTTGAACTTGTACTAGTTGCTCCCAGTTTTCAACACTGTGAAATGTTGCACCCATGTTTTGAGAGGACAGCCCAGAATGGATGTGTAAGGTCCTGCATAATACACAGAGGGACCAACAAATGTACCCCACTGGTCTGTGACACAACTGGAGGTGTACTGATGGATTAAAGTCCAGATGCAGCTGTGATCATTTGTTCACATAGGAGCTTCACTCATACACAAAGTGTAACACCAGAGAATGACTTTGCTTTCTCGGTGATGCTAAATCATTTTGCATTTGTGTCCAGAGAGCATTTAGTATCTTTCACAACAGATGTTTAGGGTCTAACTGACAGTTTAAAGCACCTGTTTGGACATGTAGGGGATCAGTGTGGGGCTGCCTGGTGTGGATCAGTTCTTTGGTTGAACAGCAGATCAGAGGGCATTTTTATTACTTTGTACCAAACCAATATCATATTTTTATGAAACATGAAGAATCACACAACCCTTATGTAACAACAAAGTGGTAAACAAGTCATTTTATCGAAGCATTTTGTTATCACTTTAGCTTTGTGAAAATCAAAATCTGACCCATGCTGCACAGCTTTCAGTGTATTTGGGGTGAGGGATAAATTTAGTCATGAATAATGTAAAGTTTTTTTGTTGTTGTTGAAGAACTTTAGAAAAAGCGATATTTGTGTAGATAAAAGTACACATACTAGGCTTTAGAACAAGTGGTCCGTTTGTGACTGGCAGAGGTAGTACCTTTATCTGTAGTGTTCTGTCAATGTTTGGGCCTGTGACTTAAAGCACATTAATGGGACAGCTATCCACTTGTTATTTTATATATTATATTTATATGATATAATCGTATATTGTGTGTCCACAATCAATAAAATGTTGATATTTAGTTATAGATTAAACCGCTCAACAATGACATGTAATAATTGATTGGTCATTTAAATGACCAAAAAATCATTTATTGTTAATACCAAGGCTGTATATAATCCACTTTTCATAAAAACGAATTATTATCTTAATGATATGTTTTAATATTACTTTGCTAGCTGATTTTCCTTTTATTATTATTTTATTTAATTATTTTTAATATTTTTAAAAAGAATGTAAAGGGGGGCGCCCCGATAGCTCACCTAGTTGAGCAGGTGACCCATGAACTGGGGCTATAGTTCCCCCTGAC
>NW_007578168.1:494443-496920 GCF_000690725.1 Stegastes partitus
TAGAGTAACAGCTAAAGACTTGAAGGAATCATTGGAAGTGGTTAACATCTCTGTTCATGAGTCTACCATACGCAAAAGATTGAACAGGCATGGGCTCCATGGTAGGACACTACGGAGGAAGCCACTGCTTTCCAGAAAAAAACATCACTCCACGCCTTAAGTTTGCCAAAGAACATCGTGACACTCCACAACGCTACTGGGCAAATGTTTTGTGGACTGATGAAACATAAACTGAGTTGTTTGGGAAGAACACACAGCACTACGTATGACATAAAAAAGGCAGCGCATTTCAACATGAGAACATCATCCCAACGGTGAAGTACGGTGGAGGGAGCATCATGACTAGGGGCTGCTTTGCTGCCTCAGGGCCTGGACTACTTGTCATTATCAAAGGGAAAATGAATTCTCAACTTTATCAAGGTATCCTACAGGATAATGTCAGGGTGGCTGTCTGTCAGCTGAAGCTCAGTAGAAATTGGGTGATGCAGCAGGGCAATGACCCTAAACATAGAAGTAAATCTACAACAGAATGGCTTCAAAAAACGAAAATCCACATTTTGGAGTAGCCTAGTCACAGCCCAGACCTGAACCCAATAGAGATGCTGAAGAGAGCCGTTCACAGCAGACATCCGAAAAAATATGGCTGAGCTGAAGCAGTTCTGTTTGGAAGAATGGTCTAAAATTCCTTCTGAACGTTGTGCAGGTCTGATCAGCAGCTACAGGAAGCGTTTAGTTGAGGTTATTGCTGCCAAAGGAGGTTCGACCAGTTATTAAATCCAAGGGTTCACTTACTTTTTCCACCAGCACGATGAGAGTTTAATGGGTTTGTTCAATAAAAACATGACATTTGTTTGTGTGGTATTACGTTGAGCCCATTGTGTTTGTCTATACTTGTGGCTTAGATGTAGATCAGATCACATTTTATGAACAACTAACAGAAAACTAGGACATTTCAGAGGGTTCACATACTTTTTCTTGCCACTGTAGCCCTGAAACATATGAAAATACAGTCAGTGTTTACACAGCAGACAAAAGCAGCAACATGATGACTGATTACATCTCATTTAGTAGACATTAACTAATGTGTGATCTGATGTGTGAGTTTGTGCCTTTGCAACCAATAAATATCCATAAAGTTGGTTAACAAGGCCGAGCACTAGTAAATACTCGATCACTTTCTCTCATAATGTATATTTAGTTTCACTAGCCGACCATATTCTGTTTAAATAATGAAGGAATTCACGGACTGAGATTCATAGTTTTGTTCACAATTCATAATTTAGCATAAAAAGTGTGAACAAAATAACAGTCGAGTCTCTTCACCTCTTTTCATATCATGTCTTCTAAATTATGCAGAATAATATTGATGAGTATTGTTACGTATCAGTTTTGATAAGTCGGTATTGATAAAATCCCAACAATATCCACCAAAAATTCAATTCAATGCCATTTTATTTGTATAGCGCATATTTACAACAACAGTCATCTCATAGCGCTTCACAAAGGCAGAAACAGAAACACCCAACAATCCAAAACATCTGGATTCCCTATAAGCTTAACAACATCTTAAATGCAGTAAACTAGCAATGTGTGTGCAATTTCTACATACCTGTTCTGTTTAACTTCCTTATATAATGTATGAGTAAATAATTAATTCTTAAGTTACACACTTAAAAATGGCTGATCATTTAAGTTATGGTGATGTGTGGTCATGTTTGCAATTACTGCTGAGTCATATGTAAGTTAAAACATTTATGTATTTAAAACGGGGCTTTAATTTCTTGTATTGTTTTTATCTGCCCTCATTCAGGTTAAAGCTAATGTTGACCAGCCTTAATCCATAATCCCAGCAGTAAAAGGTATTTGGAACAAATGTTTAATTTAAGGTTATATGCTTTCATCACAAAAATTGGATTAAAAGAAGCAAACCATTTAAGAAAAATTCAGATGAAGACATTTTTTTGAATTTTGCCTTGTGACTCACTGTTAACAAAAAATCTTGCTGAAATATACAAATCTCAAATTCATTTTCAGATTTTTCAAAACACAAGTATTGTGCTCTGTATAGACATTTTGAATCAGGTCATTCAGTTTCAATTCAGTTCAATCTCATCTAATAGTGAATTTCACAACATGTCATCTCACAGTGCTTAACATAGTAAGATAAAGACCTTATGAATTTAAACAGAGAATCCAACAATCCAAAGTTCGATATAAGCACTGCTCTTTTTTTTCTTTTTTCTTCAGAAAAGAGGGGCATTACTGCTTAAAACATGGGTACCACAGTAGAGTCTCACCAATCAGATGCCTTCATAAGGAATGCCTATGCACATTTAAATCGTTTAATGCACTGAAGCTGCACTTGTCGGCATGGCACACTGAAAAGGATCTGGGAAAGTGAGTGAAACACATTCCACTGTCAGCTGTGTGACCTTGTGGAACCTTGTAGTGAAGCTAATTTTTTTCACCCATTTGCA
>NW_007578168.1:502810-513731 GCF_000690725.1 Stegastes partitus
AACTCCAAAAGGCTACTCTACTTTTCTGAAACACGCAGAAGCTGTAAAAAATGCTACAGTTGTGGAACGTATAAAGAAGGCTCAAAAGGTAGGAAAACTGAGGTACCACATGAAATGTAAAAATGATCTGTACAACAACTTAATTGAGATCACCAAGAAGTCAGCTCAAGCATCAAAGGCAGAGAAAGATTCATCAAAGTTGAAGAGAAGATGCACTAGCTACAAGTTCAGTGCATGTACTTGCTGTAGTTCTAGGAGTTCACAGTCAGTTCACCTCTTGAATAAGAATGTATGCATTCTTTGCAACCAACCCGCTCAGCTCTACAAAAATAATCCAGCAGAAGCTAGAAAAAAATACAGAGTGCCAGATAATTTGACTGCAGATAAACTGAAGGCAAGCTTGCTGAAGACAGCACAGAGTCGCGGGGGTGACTGGGGCACTGAAGTTGCTGGACGCCTGGAAGGGATCAGTGACTTGGTAGCAGAAGAAACACTTTACCATTTGAGCTGCAAACTTCTTTTTGAGAGAGGTGACCATTACTCTAAGACTGAAGAGGAAGGAAAAAGGAAGAGAGGACAGCGGAAAATTGATGAGGAGCGAGAGGCAGTTTTTTATTGAATTCTGTGAATGGTTTGACTCAGAACTAGAGCATGGGGTGATGACACTTGACCAAGTCCATGAAAAGCTGCAGGAGTTTGATCAGTCACCAGATAAGAGTCTCTCTTATTCAAAGTATTGGCTAAAGATAAAACTCAACACAACAACAACACAACACAGTCAAGAAGGGAAGATGTGCTCTGTCTCAAAGATGGCACTGACAACATTCTGCGAGAGCATCATGCTAATCTTGAACATGGAGATTAGAAGACTCAGATCATAAAGACAGCACTCAAGTTCATATGCAATGACATTGCCATGATTGATCTAGACCCGAAGTCATATCCCACCACACACAGTATGACTGACATCAATAGTCAGCTGGCACTTGTTCCTGTGAGCCTTCAGATGTTCTTGAGACCGATTGTCAAGACAGACGAAAGAGTTGCTGTTTGGGGACAGAACTTTATTAAGGCCTGTCGACCTCAGTCAGGAGTATTGCCACATCAAATGGGGCTTGCCGTACAACTTGATCATAGATTTGGGTCAAAATGGATGCTCAACAAGTTACACTGGCTGGGATACACTGAGTCTTGCTCGGAGACACAAAACTACAAATACTGCTTCCTTAATAGCAGGAGTGGAGATGATGCCCCAGATACTTCTGGCACTCTTGACACCATTGTGGAAGAAATCGATGATCAGATCAGTGATGAGGTTGCGGTTGATGCTGCACTTGAGGATCAATCAGTGATGACAGCCAGTGAAAGTGAAATGTCGAGTAACGATCAGGTGGTCTCTATGGAGGTTGGGGAAACAAACAATGCAGTCACTCAGTTTGTTCGAGACAATATAGATTTAAACATTGTCTCTATTCATGGAAACACTCCCTTCCACTCAATGGGCTGGATCAAAGCCACTTCTCCGGCATCACCTTTGCCAGATCCACAGACAACAGCAGGTATCCCCAGGGTGAAGTTGAAGGCACTTGGCAAAGTTAAGATCCTGTGAAGAGCTGAAGTGAAGATTCTTCTATTTACCAACAGGAAGCAGACAGGAATAGACACCATCATGTTTCTCCCCATTGCTGAGCTCTCCTCCTCCCTGGCTCATGACCAGCCACTCCTCACTCTGGGTGACGGGGTGGTTGATCAAAGCCCACGATCCTGATTTCCCACACTGGAATGGCTGGATGAAGAGAATCCATGCAAATGATGCAAAGCAGAGCACACAGATCGACTTCCTTCCAGTCATTGAAGGTGACCCTCATGACCTCAACCCCATCTTTGCCACTCTCAAAGAGTGCATACAGCTTTCTGCTGACAGAGTTGCTATAGTGACCTTTGATCTTCCGATTTGGCTGAAGGCTGTGGATATCATACAGCAGGCAAATCTACCTGTCATTGCAAGGTTGGGTGGATTTCACCNTAGTTAGGGGTAGCAATTGTTTTGGTAAAATGAAATTCTTAGTACATTTCACTAGATAAAATTAAATGATCATAATGCATGTTTTTTTAACTGACGTAAACTTGAATATGGTCAGGGAGTTGTACTACTAAATCTAAGTATAGCTCACGTACATATACAAGTTGTTTTAAGTATTGCTCACTGTGACGGCCCCCTGGTATATTGGTTGAACACATTGGCTGTCTGTATTGTGCTTTGCTTCCTCAGGTCATGGACTGCTGGAGTGGGCGGTCTTACCTGCGTGGTGCGCTTGGGCAGCGCTCCCACACTGCAAAAGGGCCAACCCCTTAGCTCCTGGCTCTCTCTCTCCTCATGCCCATGACTTGTGGTTTGTGTCATTTTGGTTTGGTTCTTACATCAGACAACACTTCGCACCACATCACATCCAGACATCCAGACATCCGCACCCACACTACTGACATCACTGACATACACATCTCACTTTGAATAGATTAATTTAACCAGTTAATAAAACTTTACATTAAAATTTGACAATACCTGTGTCGTCTCCCCTCTTTTGCCACAACCTATTTGCTGGGTTGTGACATCACTCACAAAGAAATAAGTTATTGTACGTCTACAATCTTAAGTTAACCTTACTAACTTTTTGAGTTGACTTGATGAGTTTGCATACTTTTTTTTATTTTTTTTTAAGTAAAGCCAAGTAAATATATTGTGTAGTGTACAGAGAACAGTGAATCAATAACATTATTTCACTGTGATTTGGCCAAAAGTTAAAGTGATATCCTGCATTATGGGGAAGTGTCAGACCTAAATGTACTTCAAAACAATATCATGTTTAAATGTATGAAGTTTAAAGCTTGATAGCTCTAATGTACAGCTGTCAGTTAGCAATAGCAGCTGCACTGATCAGTAAAACAAATAGATTAACCCATGGTTACCAGTTTTCCACCAGAATTCCTGTCCTGCATCATTTGTAAGGCAGCTCCTCTTGCTGTCATAAATTGTTATATTCCTTGTAGCTATCCCTGACAACAATCTGTTTCATGAGGTAGGTGAGACACATTTGGTCAAATGGAAAGAAGAGTCAAATGATGTATTGAACCCTTTTTTTGTGAGTGGGCACAGAGTCTGAAGCACAAAGCCTGAGTTAACAAGTTTTGGTTTTTGTCAAGCAACTTACACAAAGAAAGCCTGGCTATGTTAAACTAGCTTCGAAGTACAGCCCTCAGTTCCACCACCTCCAGTAGTTCCTGGGCAAAGAGGACCACCAACATTACCAGACCAACAGCAAGTCCTGCCCAGCTGAAGGTTCATAAAATGTCCTGCCTTACAACAGCAGGATTTCTGAGATCCATGTGTTGACCATAAAAGTCCAATAAAACTTACCTGCTCAATTCAGACCATATGCAGAATAGGTGGATTTGGAAGTAGATTTANGAGCCTTTCTCTCAGTTTACTAATATTGTGTGAGAGTTGTAAACTTATACATATTTTATATCTGCATTTATATGCATAGCTTGTGTTTATATTGTGAATACTGGTAACTATTAGGTAATCAATTATGTTTATTATTTTGTTGCAGAACCACATATCTGTACTTTGGAAACTTCTACATAAATCCATCATTCAACTCTATCTGCATCTGTCTCTTACTGGACAACCGCAGCGTGTCTGAACTTTAGTTAATCAGCATAAGCAGAACGGGTGAGGGCGTGCCAGCCGACCGTTCAGTACAGGTGAGAGCTCCATACAGCTAACCGTATTTTTCAGTCACGCCTTGTGCATTTTTCCAGGTTTTGTGCAGTGGACATGGATGAGTACATGGACATGTTCCTTGACACAGAAGCCACCAAGGAGGCAGTGATTCAGGCTGGTACTGTGATTTTCCAGTACATTTATCATGGACCAGATACTACATTGGGTGAAATTCGGTATAACATGTTCTCAAGGAAGGCGGCGGCAGGAGTGATCAAACCAGAGACTCTACCTCCAACAGAGGGTGCAGCTGCTCAGCATTCACTTCATGCCTACCTGCAAACCCGGGACTGGATCCTCCTACAGAGCATGTATCTGAACCCCAGTGACTATGGGTGGACATTAGGTGTGCATGGGTATGAGTCAGTTCCAACACTGGACCCCAAGGCTCCTGAGGAGCTCCTGAAGTTCACAAGCTGTAACTGTCATGGAGATTGCAGCAACCGGCGGTGCAGCTGCAAGAAGAATGGGGTCACGAGCATCTCGGCCTGTGGAGTGTGTAAATGCATCACATGCAGAAACTGCAGTCATGATGTTGTTGAGTCTGAAGAAGACGTAGACAATGACGGTTGAAGCTTCTGACATTGTGAATGAGAAACAACAGAGTATTATCTGTGAAATAAAAAGTACTGTGAATGTAAATGTAAAAGTGACTGTGGCCTTTTTCAACAAAGAAGTGTTTGTGGTGAAATATAAATGTTAACAATCAAGAAAATCATGAAAAAACCCTGATTTGACCCTTCATAAGTTACTGAAGACCCAATTTTTAAAATTTAATTAAAAAGATTTTTTGTCAATCGGTTATCGGTACCCTAACTTGAGCAGGTTTTTTTTTAAGGTTTCCCACGGGAACTGAACTTCAACATTTTAAGACATTTTATTACACACCTTTATAAACATACTGGTGAAAAAATTGTTTGGTAACGATTTAGTTGCCAGATTTGCAAAAAATCTCATACAATGCCCTTACTATCTGTGACTCCCCCCGAGGTTCTCCTGCGCTTGTTCTCTCTGTGGATGTCTCTGGATCTGGAGCTCCTGAACTACAGCCACTGGCCTCACCTTTTGCATCCTGCTGCCCCCACCATGATGTCTCCTGTTACCTCCACCAACTACGAAATGGAATATTTCATTGGTCCATTTGAAATGGAGGAACAAAAGGACAATAACCTCTAATAACTTGTTTAACTGTACACTAAATTGTATAATTCATCCCACACCCACCCAACCTGTCGAGGCAGATGGCTGTCCCTCCCTGAGCCTGGTTCTGTCNATCTGCATTGAGCAGACATTAATGAAGGCAGCCAAGTCAGAAGGTGGACTGAGCAGAGGGAGAATGAGAAACAGTTTTTCTGGTCACAAATGCTGGGTGCTCACCCTCAGTCATTTCTCTGATGTCAACCAGCAGATGGAGGAAGATGTCAGTAAACATGCTTCACTCCACAGAGACCTTACCTAGACACAGATGAATCGAGATGCAGAGGCAGTTGAACTTGCCCTTACATGGTTTGAGGAGAACAAGCCATTCGACAACGATCGAGACAAGAACTTGCTTGTGTCTTTCTCAACAGGATTCACAAGCACCAGAGATGACTCAGTCAATGTTGAGAGAGCAGCTGAAGTAGGAATGCAGATGCAGATCAAGCTGGATGGACAGTCAGTGACATCGGCCATGGATGTCAAGTCAAAGGAAAAAGCCCTGTCATCACTCAGAAAGATTCCCATGGTCAATGAGAAAAAGATTCACCTTGATTCATTAAAGTTGTTCAATCGACTGATCATTTTAGCCCAGCGGGATATGACAGTTGAGACAAGCTTACAGTATGAGCTGACTCCCTTCCCATTGTCCCCGTTCAGCAACAAAGATCAGAAGATGAACAAGGCAAACAAGGCAGACTTTTCAAATACAAGCGTGAAGCTGTTAACTGATCCACTTGACCTCACTAACCAACCCTGCTGCACCCTGGTGATTGATGGCGGGTGGCTTCTCTACATGGTGAAGTGGGAACAACATCAGAGCTGGCAGGAGATCTCCAACAGTTACCTGAGCTATGTGCAGTGTCTGGGCCACTGCTTCCAGAAGATCATTGTGGTCTTTGATGACTACAGCAGATCACCAACAGATCATGACCACATCCGGCGTACTAAGAACTCCTGCTGTGATCTCCAGATTCAACCAGATATGTTTCACTGGACCCCAAGAGCAAAGTTCCTGGACAACACTCATAACAAGAGTGAGCTCATCCACCTCCTCTCTTCAACCTTCCGAAAACATCACATCACTGTGGAGCAGTGAGACAATGATGCTGACACTTGGATTGTGAGAGAGGCATTGACGGCTGCTTCAGATTGCTCTGTTGAGGTCAGCAACATTTGTGTCTGTATTTTCCTTCATCAACTACTAGATAGAGGGGTGGGTGGAGTAGATTAAAAAGAAGAGAATTCACATTGTTGAAAACTGATCTGTTTTTAAACGGTTAATTATGCTTTGTATATCTTGTTCTATTTTCAGGTGAGAGCAGAAGATGCAGATGTGCTGGTAATGCTGGTGCACCACAGCTCAAGCAGCCACCATCCACTCTTCTTCACCACATCAAACGGCTCTTACAACGTCCGAAAGATCCAAGAATCTCTCTCTGAAAGACAGAGGGGCTACCTGCTCTTCTGTCACTGTTAAAAAAGCCAGTCCAGCTCATACAGTCTTGTTGTTTCAGACTAGTCGTTTCGTATTGGTTAACTTAGCTGTCAATCATCACAGCCAGCCAATCACGTTCCACCACGAATTGTCTAGCCCCGCCCACTGCGTCTGCCGTTCGCGTCTCCAATCGCGGATCATTAGATCGTGGCGCAGACGGCTGGAGTGGCGGAAGTTTCCTGAAGTGCTGTGCATGAATGATAAAGTGAGTAAACAGCTTAGGATAGCTCTGGTTAATGTTGCTGTGGTTTAATGTTATGTAAAATGCATTTTTTGATGTCAATAATTATAGTCACGTTCTTGTTAGCTAAAATGCTATATTAGCTTACTGTGGTGTTGCGCTAATCGAGGCTAATGCTAACAATATGTGTGAATGGGCTNAAAAGTCCTGCACACTGCTTTGCCTGACCCTGGAAAAGACACATAAAGTACATTAGCATAAAGACAATAGTGCCACATTTTACAAGTCTGGTCTAAATTCCACATCATTGCTGTTATGATATTAATAATAATAATAGACCGTATTTGTCTGACACCGGTTCAGAAAAATACTGAACCTACAATTCTAAAGGATTGCTGTGACACAGATTTACAGATTAACACTGTATGTCATAAATTATGACAGGGAACTATTTTGTCACTGCAGTAATGTGCAGTTAAGATAACAACTGGCAAATGCTTTTTTTTTTGATCAGTGTGAGGTTATGGAAAATAATTGAAACGATTTACAGACTAACAATAGTCTGTAATGTTAGTTTAAGCCATTTTGTCACGCATACAGAGCGGTTAAAGTAAACAGAAAATAGAAAACCGACGAATAACAGCGTTAGATGACACATGGTGCAACGTTACGTTACCAAACAGCAGCGGTGAAGAAAGTACTTTTTAAAAGTATTATCGCTTATTCAGGGCAAATAATAAACATTCACATAATCAATTGTAAGTGACTAACGTTACAGCTTTCAGAAACACATTTTGCGTGCTAATAGTCCTGACATGCTTTGGTTGGGAAAAAAGAAAACAGGACTTACGTTGCCGGTTTGCTGTCATCTTGGCACAGCGTACCGGGATGCTTCCGCTTCAAGTGTTCATTCATTGCAGTCGTACTGCTGTGATAAACCATTTCTATCTTGCAGAGCTTACATATCACACCGTGGTTGGGTCTTTGCTTGAAGTATTCCCACACTGTAGATAAACATGGCTGAGTTTTTTAAGAAAGCATCTACTCCCGCTACAGTGCAACCGCAACACATTGACGCACGTTTTACGCGTCCACGTATTCACGTAATCAATCAGGCGATTATGTCCACGAAATGCATCGCCGCTAATTCTGAGTTGATTGTTAGTCAAACAGTCCTTTGTGGAAAAATAACTTCTCTCATATTCTACCTTGCATTACATTGGAGTCAATACGGATGAAGACGTTACTCCACCTCTGCTCAATTGCTTTATCTGTGCAGGCCCGGATAAACCAGCTAAGAGGCTCATACAGGCAACTCCAAAAGGCTACTCTACTTTTCTGAAACACGCAGAAGCTGTAAAAAATGCTACAGTTGTGGAACGTATAAAGAAGGCTCAAAAGGTAGGAAAACTGAGGTACCACATGAAATGTAAAAATGATCTGTACAACAACTTAATTGAGATCACCAAGAAGTCAGCTCAAGCATCAAAGGCAGAGAAAGATTCATCAAAGTTGAACAGAAGATGCACTCGCTACGAGTTCAGTGCATGTACTTGCTGTAGGTCTAGGAGTTCACAGTCAGTTCACCTCTTGAATAAGTAAGGGATAATGCCCGACGAGGTGTCCATTATCAGAAATTAATGGACGACGCGGAGGCGTGAACCGTCCGACGCGAAGCGGAGGACGGTTGCTTCCNAAAATACTCTTCAGGAAGAATAAATGAGATTTTGCTCATTCGTGTGTGTAAGTTAAAACATCCATCCATCCATTAGCTATACACCACTTAATCCTCACTAGGGTCATGGGGGGCTGTAGCCTATCTCAGCTGACTTAGGGCGACGGCAGGGGACACCCTGGACAGGTCACTAGTCTATCACAGGGCTACACTTAGAGACAGACAACCAAGCACACTCACATTCACACCTATGGACAATTTAGAATCACCAATTAGCCTCAACATGTTTTTGGACCTAGTGGGAGGAAGCCGGAGAACCCGGAGAGAACCCACGCTGCACGGGGAGAACATGTAAACTTCATAGAAGTACAGTGTTTCATCATCACTTAAATATCTGCAGGTCCATAGCTTGGTGCATTGCAAAGATTGTTGCTAATTATGATGGTTTTTATTTAGCAATACTGAAACAAGTAGTCTGTTCTCGTCCCATGGTTGCTCTGCTCAATCCTTTGACTTGTTTGCTCATTCAGCAGTGGTGGGAGGTCTAGTATGACAGAAACTGCTGGAAATACATATCGTCTGCTGGAAGTTAGCTAGGATGGCAGTGTATTATGAATGTTGAAAGTTCATTAAAATTATTATCAATCATCACCCTGGGACTATGAATATTCACACAAGGTGTCATAGAAATGTGGTGAGTAAAAAAATATTTTGTTCTATACAATTCTGAGATGACTTCAAGGAGCAGTGGATGGATTCACAGAGGAACCATTCAACATTGAACTAATACATAAGCATTTTTGTTTTTGGTTTGTGTTGAAGGCATTTTAACGAGAGATCAAAGGTACAACAAAACACAAATGTACATAGTATGTTTTTGCTTGACAGTAGGCTTTTAAACATATACATCCACTTATTTAGGGTAAAACTAGCTAAACATAAAGCATTTTGAGGTCAGAAGCTATGATATTAAGTTTATATTGACATTAATCAAATTATAATTTTAAAATCATTTATTTTCAAAATACAGCTTTGTGTCTGAAAAGGTTGACTGATAGAAATGAGTTGCATTGTCAATGCAACCCACCATCTCTGATCAGATCTAAACTCAGGTCAGAGGACATTTTACTTTATCTGTACCACAACATTAAATACAACTTGTTCAAGCGAGTTTTAAATATTATGCTTGCAAATAAAATCGAATGTTTTTGAAATAACATTGCTCTATCTCAAATAATTTAAAATATTAAATTTGGACGTTCTGATTGCTACTTGTGACCGATGTATTTATTTATTTGCAATGTTTGGTGTGTTTGGGGACTGCAGGATGGCTCGGTGGTTCGCACCGTTTACTCGCAACAAGAAGGTCGCCGTGAGGACACCCGGAATCTTTCTGCGTGGAGTTTGCATGTTCTCCCCGTGCAGCGTGGGTTCTCTCCGGGTTCTCCGGCTTCCTCCCAGAAGGTCCAAAAAAAATGTNATGACCAGCCACTCCTCACTCTGGGTGACGGGGTGGTTGATCAAAGCCCACGATCCTGATTTCCCACACTGGAATGGCTGGATGAAGAGAATCCATGCAAATGATGCAAAGCAGAGCACACAGATCGACTTCCTTCCAGTCATTGAAGGTGACCCTCATGACCTCAACACCATCTTTACCACTCTCAAAGAGTGCATACGGCTCTCTGCTGACAGAGTTGCTATAGTGACCTTTGATCTTCCGATTTGGCTGAAGGCTGTGGATATCATACAGCAGGCAAATCTACCCGTCATTGCAAGGTTGGGTGGATTTCACCTGCTGAAGTCGTATTTTGGATCAATGGGTAACATCATGCAAGATTCTGGACTACTAGAGGTGATCCAGTTGATTTATCCTGGAAGTATGACAGCCAACCACATCATGAATGGAGGATGTTTTGACAAGGCAATCCGTGCTCACCTCCTGATTGATGCAGCCATCTATCAGCACGTCATGAAACTAGCCTTCACTGAGAAGGAGCGCAGTGACATGAGGACCTTCATGGAGAAGGTGGCTGATGGGAAGATGGGAGCCAGACACACAGATCCAGTAGTGGCAGTGTTTGAGCAGAGGTTTGAAGAAACCTTCGAACGACTCGCAAAAGGAGGAAGAACACCTGCACTCTGGGTGCAGTACCACCACATGGTAGATGTGATCAAGGTCTTTATCAGAACCGAGTGACTTGCAGACCACAACGGGCATCTGTCCTGCATTGTTACCAAGATGCTTCACATCTTTGCCGCTGCAGGCCATCTTCAATACGCCAAGGGTGCACGGCTGTACTGTCAACTCATGAAGGAACTCGAAACTTTGCCTGCTTACAAGGACACCTTAGAACGTTTCACTGCCCACGGGAACCACGTTGTCCGTTACTCCAGCCATGAGTGGTCCCGCACTTGGTGTGACATCTGCATTGAGCAGACATTAATGAAGGCAGCCAAGTCAGAAGGTGGACTGAGCAGAGGGAGAATGAGAAACAGTTTTTCTGGTCACAAATGCTGGGTGCTCACCCTCAGTCATTTCTCTGATGTCAACCAGCAGATGGAGGAAGATGTCAGTAAACATGC
>NW_007578168.1:518520-520709 GCF_000690725.1 Stegastes partitus
AAAGTATGTCTCCTTTAAAGCCTTAAATGCACTAAAATCATTTGTTAGATCAGAATAATGATTGTCCTTCAGAGATTCAGATAAAGTGATGTGAGACAAAGATTGGACTGGAAAGAATGTGAGTCTTTCATCAGGAAGACAGTTTAACAGTGTGTCAGTCAGTCGATGCTGGATTATTCATGACTTCTCCTTTCTCACATTTGGATGACAGTTCATTAATTGATTGATACATTTGTCTACTGCTGTTGGGCTCTCATGCTAAGGCTGACTAACTGCTACTTCTATATGACAGAAGTCTGTTATTGGTGCTTGTCAGACCATGAAAGGTTCTTTTTCCACTTTCATGGCAATAAATTTACAGCTGATATAAAAAGCTTCATAAACTGAGCAGCTGTTCATCTGCATTGCTCTCTTTCACTCATTTAAGCAGTTCCAAAATCACCCTAGTCTGTTTAACTCTTTATAAATAAGGGTGTTAATGTGCACTATGGTGGCTATCATGTGTAACTCTGCATGGAGTTAGATATGTATTACTCACAAGGTATTTTTCTATTGCAGTTTGAGATCAGAATGTTGATGCATTGCAACACACTTTAAACAGAGACTGAATATTAGAACATTTGGAATGAGGCTATACCTAGGGTTAGCTGATTTAGCTGATTCATGTTAAGGAGTAGCACTATATGTAAGACTAATACAATAAAAGATGAAACTAGTTACCCATCAGGAAATCTTTTCCACCTTGCTGATGTTTAAGTTTACGCACGGCTGCTGTTGTAACGGTAATATAGATTTTAGGTTGCTGCAGCAGCAGTGTTACCAGTAAAGCACACAGTTTAACACTCACCTTCAGTGGAGACTTTACGATGCCATGGCAACATGTGACTCCAAGACTAAGTTGTGATACAGCTGTACCTGGCTTTAGTCTAACAGAAATAGCAGCCTTGTCAAAATATATTTAAAGATTACTGGAATCAAACAGCATTTTTGAGTTGTTTCTGTGACCAGCACATTCTAAGGAAAACATTGGACATATAAAAACTACCTGATCATGTGATAGCTGGGGAACTTCTGTTTCAGGGCCGTTTCCCTCAAGACTTTGTAGCATGATTACTCTGCCAAGCAGGTCTAGTTGCTGTCATAACCTGACACAAGGCTGGGATATTTGAGCATGAAGGTAAATTTGGTGAACACCAGGTCCTGACAAGCCATGCCTCGGGAACATCAACCTCACATACGGGTTGCGTTCCAAATTGCATACTTTTTCTTTTTACTGTTTCATGCAGCATGCATTCAACTTGGACATACTACTTTGTAATAATAATACACATTGAACCTTGACTGTTGCAGTCTTGAACGCTAAATAAGATGTCGTCTGTTTGAGCGCTGTCAGTGGCTGAAGCTGGTTTACACTTGTGTGCAATACCGTAACATGTGAGGTAACTGCCCAGTGGACTGTGGGTCAGAATGGATAGAAAAGCATGCTGGCTTGCATAACTTAAAATCCAAATAGATATATTAGTACACTGGAGTTTTTATATGGCGTGCTACATTCAACATAGTGTGTATTAGGATGTACTAAATCTTTTTATGGCATATAATATAGTATGATAGTATGTGTAGCCATTTGGTTTAGGTTATGGCCCTGAAGCAGAACACTGGTAACGGCCAGTGGAAGCTTGGCTTGGTGGGTGACAGCTGGAGAACAGTGTGGAGTGACGAAGGTAGAGCACATGGAACACTGGAGCACAATTGAACAGTTGAGTTCGTGGCAAGGCACAATCAGATTGCCACGGGGAGCTAAGCCACACCCTCAGCCACATACCAAAGGTAACCAAGAGGAAGAGAAAAACGGAGGAGGGAGAAATCAAACCAAACCTAACCCAAAATATTAACAGCATGGGCGACTGCATCCTGACCTGGCCATGGGAGGGAAACTTACTATATTTTTTAAATTGTGTTACTTACTCATGCAGTCCAAAGTAGTGCAGTTTCTCCTTATGCTTGTTGAACAGTTACTGACTGTTGATTTTTTTGCAGGAATTTAAAAAATAATTACCATTGGCTTAAGAGGTAAAATAAATACTGTCATTGAAAATACTCTTCAGGAAGAATAAATGAGATTTTGCTCATTCGTGTGTGTAAGTTAAAACATCCATCCATCCATTAGCTATACACCACTTAATCCT
>NW_007578168.1:522254-523748 GCF_000690725.1 Stegastes partitus
GTGTGAATGTGAGTGTGCTTGGTTGTCTGTCTCTAAGTGTTGCCCTGTGATTGACTGCCGTGATTCTTGCGCTCAGACGTCTCTCGAAAAAGTACCATTGATCTCAGACAATCTGCTGACATAAAGATTAAAACAACATCTCAGTTGTATAGTTAAAAACCATTCATTGTCGAATCAGTCAAAAATTATTCCTATTTACCGTAAACGCAACACAAAACCAGTCTTTTTTTCCACTCTGGTACTTGTAGTTTTTAAAAAACGTGGTGCCGTCGAGCTGTCTTTACTACAGCGCGTACGTAAAACTACACTTCCCATAATGCAAATGCGCCGAGCGTGAAGTCGAAGGTAAGCGTATACAACATATATTTACTGTTTAACCGTGCGGCTACAAAGTTCTATGCAAGTGTTTCATTTAGTGATCATAAAGTTGTAAGTGTTTCATGTTCATTATACTGTAACAGAGCAAGCGGCATGTTCTGGCTTCTCTCTGCTGCACGTAATAACACACACGTGTGCGAGCAGGACAGTCCCTTTAACTGCCCCCTTTAACGAGCCGACCTGGCAAACTGTCTCGTGATGAGACACGGTTTTGTTCTGCTGAAAACGGTGACGACATTATTGAACACTCGCTGTGGAATTCGCTGTGTCCACTCAAAGCTTGAGATATGTGTGTCCTCACCCCGCTGGCCGTCAGGAAACAGAAGCTGTGCCTCTGGCTTTAGCAGTAGCCCACGTACAGCCTCGTGGGTGTTAGCACGGGGAGGCAGTGGATTACACTGTGGCCTCACAGAAGGTTCTAGGAGGGTAGGAAGCTAGGAGGCTCAAGTTTGAATCTGTGCCTGGGGTCTTTTCTGTGTGGAGTTTGCATGTTCTCCCAGTGCCTGCACAGGATCTCCAGCTGCCTCCCACAGTCCATGCAGAGGTTAATTGGTAATTGCCCCTGGGTGTGGATGTGAGTGTCCAGGGTGCACCCTGTCAGCTGGGATAGGCTCCATTCACAATCCACCGAGAACAAGAATTTAGACAGTACCTCAACTCATACATTGTAATGGAATTGAAAACCACGACGGCATGTTCAAAATCAGTGCTGAGCAACATATTAACCCACTGAACCTCGACTTCCTCAAGGTTAGAACTTACACATATGAGACATGCAGTCCACAGCCAGCCTTTGGCGAGCAGTTTTATCATCGAACCGCTGGACTGGATATGTGTAGCAGACACTCATAATTCATTTTGTCCTAATCAAAAAGAACATCCAGATATTCACAATGTCATTTCAGATATCTCTTTATCATTTCTAGAAGGACAAATAATATCACTTTCACCATTCTCGTGTACATTACAGATATCTACAATTCAGTTGCAGACATCTGCAGTCTGCCCCAGGGTACCTTAAAATCGCTAAATTTATCTGATTTTTATTTGCAGTGTTGTTCTCCCCAGAAGATTATTTATAGTAAGGACATTTTATGAGATTTTTCACAAATCTGG
>NW_007578168.1:525631-528512 GCF_000690725.1 Stegastes partitus
CTTGGGACCACTGAATCATAAATATCTGCATACAGTAAGTTAATCTGGGTGTCTCTGTTCTTCTGTTCAGCCAAAAGAATATGGACACCCAAAATTTACATGATCACGAGTATCTCATTCCAAAACCATGGACATGAAGTCTGTTAAAGTGAAGGCAAAAATGGCTGCAGATCAGCTGATCTGGAGAAGATTCAACACAGAGGAGGACCTTCTGTGTCCAATCACCATACGACACAAACATTTTCCTTCTCTGATGCGATTTGTTAAATTAGCCCAAAACCTAAAGTAGGGTATCCCTTCATGGTATGAGATATGTACAGATTGGTAAACACCTAAAGGAAAAACCTGAACCCTTGACCCCTACAGTGAGGGGATCTGGTGGCTCTGTTGTTCTGTAGGGAGGGCACTTTGCAGTCATAGTTTGGGTCCCACTTGATCCCTTTGAGGGAAGGGTCACTGGAAATCAATACGTTGTTTTGACTGGTCAGCTTCCATTCAAGTGGAATCAGTGGACGTTTGGCATTACATTCAGTGTAGACGTTATTTAAAAAGCAACACCGTTTTAAGACTTGCATTTGCACCACATTTATAGTATTTATGTATAAAAATCTATTTTACCAAACTCCTTTATTTATTTTTGCATCTCAGTTTTAATCAAATAGTTTCAAAGATTGCCAAATTAAAATATGTGTCGAAAGGGACATTTTAAAGCCATTTTTTGATAAGGAGGAGCTTGAATAATGCATATTCCAGCAAAGGTTGAAAGACGTCCCATCACCATGAAATTAAATCGTAACACTGTTGTAGTACTTTAATAAAAAATTATTACTGAGACTTCATGTATTCAGAAAAGATGTAAGCATATGACCACCTGTACTCCAACTCCACCAACACCTCTGTGTTATGGATCTTAGAATGCGCACCACTTTTCATTTGAGTGGTTGTCATATCACAGAGTCGAATTCAACCTACAGTTAGGCCACTCTTGACCAAATTCCTGTGTTGGGACCCCAGGTGAGCTTACACTGTAGGAATCTCCCTTCTTCACTGATTTCTAATCCTCTTTGTTTCCTTGAAATAAGGGTAGTTCTAGCAGTACAGCTCAGGTGATAGAGGAGGTGTAGTACATCCAAATGTGCCATGAAAAGGGTGCCTGAGCTACATGTGAAACATGCTGAATCAGAAACGTAGTTGGCATTAGAGTTGATGAATGAGCACAGTTTGCAAAATGTGGTGTTCATGGTGTTGCCAGGTTTCAGCTCTGTGCTAACTTTGAACAAGTGGACTGTAAGAGGCTGTGGTTGAAAGTGAATATTACAGTTTTATGTGCCTTAACTATGGAAGACATCAGTGGTGTCATTTCCCATTTATCCTTCTCTTCAAATAGCGAGAAGCAATGCTGAAGTGTAGCGTATATGAGATCACTGAAATCTGGACCCGAATAATATGAGTGTGAGTTGTCCAGCAAGCACAAAATCAAAGGCTTAATAGGGATGTTAATCAGGCAGTTTTTACACACCCACATAGCTCCGTTATGTCTAATTATGCAAAATAATTTAAAGCACCTGTGTGGGTCGACCCATGGGTGCCCAGTAATGTTTTAAAACGGAGGAGCAAACTTGTAAAGATGGGCAGGCTAATTGACCAGAAAAATAAATAAATAAATAAATGAACAAGATTACAACAAATTTCCTGCATTTTTACACCACCCAACATATTGGATAAAGTTAATTAACCAAATAAATAAACCAAAGTCTGGCACCCCCACACAAATAATAGTGATGCCTTTTAGTAGGCTGTGCACACATACACTGATGTTGGTCCCACAGAGCTGCATTTAGTAGGACAACCACTAAAACACTGATACACAGGTTCTTTTTTCTTTTTCTTTTTTTTTTTTTTAATTTGAGGAGTTCACATTATTTACGTGTTCACATGGTTAAAAATAAAAGTATCTATTTTGATACATACAAAATCTGTTTGTACATGATTTTATTAGTTAAAATATGCTTTAAGTTTAGCTGTAGATTTATTTGAACAATAATAATAATAATGATAATAATACGCTTTATTTACAGAGCACTTTTCAAAACAAATGTTACAAAGTGCTTTCCAATAAAAATAAATTTAAATAAAATAAGAACACAGAATATTTGATAAAAGTAGAAAGCACACCAATAGAGCAAGAAGCTATAAAACATAAAATTTTATGTTAAAATCAGGAAAAGCTCTACGATAAAAATGTGTTTTTAGAAGTGACTTAAAAGAGAGCACAGAGAGCAGACCTGATTTCCTCGGGGAGGTCATTCCAGACCCTATTGGCCTGGACTGAAAATGCTCTGTCCCCCTTTGTTTTCAGCCGAGCCTCTGGAACAGTTAAAAGACCTTTGCCCAAGGATCGTAAAGAGCGTGGTGGAGAGTACGGTACTAAAAGGTCGGCAATGTAAATAGGACAGAGACTGTTAAGTGCTTTAAAAGTGATGAATAAAATCTTAAAATCAATCCTAAAACATACTGGCAGCCAATGTAAAAGAGCTAAAACAGGCGTGATGTGCTCACGTTTCCTCTTCCTGGTTAAAAGCCTGGCAACAGAGTTCTGCACTGTCTGGAGCCTGTCCAGGGATTTATGATTAAGACACATAAAAAGGCTGTTGCAGAAATCCAGCTGTGAAGCATGTAAAATTATCTCTGTACTTCTAAAAGTTAAATAAAATCAAATCTTTGAAATATTTTTGAGATGATAAAAACATGACTGTACAAGTTTTGTGGTGTTTTTTTCAAAGTTCAAATTAAAGTCAAACCCGATGCCGAGATTCCTTGCAGTAGGCTTCATGTTTTTCACTAGCTGGCCAGCAGATGGCAGAATTTGTTTTGCCATCTG